>NW_026086658.1:0-13551 GCF_022539395.1 Myiozetetes cayanensis | reverse complement strand
GTGTCAGCCCCTCGTGTCCCCTCGGACAGTGTTGCTTCTCTTTCTGCCAACGCTTCCCTTCAGAGCACTCAACGCCCCAACTGTGCCTTGGTTTGAACCTCCCTGTCCTGCAGAGCAGCCCGGCTGCTGAGCTCATGGCAAGTGTCCCGCTGGCTCTGGGGCTGTGTGGGGAGAGGGCACCACACACAAGGCTTTCTTGCAGACCTCAGAGGGCAAAGGACGAGCCCCTAAGCTATGAGAGCAGCCAAGTGCAGACCTGCTTTCACCAGTCACACAGGGAACAGCTTCCACATGGGTCCTCCTTCTTTTCCCAAGTCCATTGCCATGCCCCTCCTCTCAGTCCCACTTTCAGACTACTGAGAACACCTGGGTGCTGTTTTGACAAACCCCTCACCTCTCAGGCTCGGCTTGAGCATGCCTGTCAGCTGCTTTTGCCAGAAGGCACTGCAGAATCTCCTCATGCTGGAGGAAGGTTGCAAGTTTTAAGGGGGTAAATCCCCACTACAAGGAGAAAGAATCCCCATTAGAAAAACACAGACAAGCTCTGCACCTGTTTGAAAGAGCAGCTTTACCCACACGCCAAGGTTACCTGGTTCTGAACATCACTCTTGGCATTATGCTGGAGTAACAGCCCTGCTACAGCTGTATTTTTAGACAGCACAGCCAGGTGAAGGGCAGTGTTGCCGTCAGCATCTGCCAGATTCGGGTTGGCACTGTGTTCCAGCAGAACAGCAACACATTCTTCCTGCTCCTGCTGTACTGCCTGGGAACAACACACAGAAAGGGAAAGACTTGTAACTTTTACATTCCCCTCTGTCACAACTCCCTCAGCTCCTGAATGCTAGGAGAGAAGAGCATCTTCAAAGATTAGCTAACAGAGGCTCATGCCATGCTGAATGCAACTTGCATGTTTCTATGGGCCTGCAGGGCAAGGAATCCTGCCAGACATCTCCTCTTTAACACAGCAGCACTAACCCCACCTACAAGATCATAAGGCATTCCACACACCTTCATCAGTACCGTTCTCTTGAAGCTGTCAGCGAGGTTCGGCTGGCTGTTCTTTCTCATCAGATATCGAACGACATCTGCATGGCCATTTGCCGCAGCGAGATGCAGAGGGGTCCTAAAAATTAAACATACGCTCTTAACCTGGACAGACAAAGGAAAACCAAAGCTGTGTCTCTACCCAGCACCCTGGGGACCCTGCCCGGACTCTGCTCCTCCTGCTTGCTGCTCTCTGCTGCTGCTGCTGCTGCTGCTGCAATCCTGCACTGATGAGCCACAGGGCAGAAGAGAACAGGTGAGGGCTGAGCAGCTGCAAAACAGCCCTGCAGAGAGACCACGGTGAAGCGGCAGGTCGGGGACACGCGTTTCCAACAGTGCTCGAGCCCAGCCGGCAGCTCCAAGCAGGGAAAAGCTCCAGAGTTCACTCTCCCAGCTGACAGGGCACAGCTCACTTTTCAAACCTTGTCCTTCAGAGAGGGCTGCCGAGGACTGCTGCAGCTTGGCTCAGGAGCAGCCCAGCTGTGCCATCAGCGTCCCACAGCACTCACCGCATCTCCTGGTCTCGCCTGTCGATGCCAACTGCCCTCACAAACCAGCGCCACCGCCTCAGCCAGGCCAGGTCGCCGCGGGCGGCCGCGCGGTGCAGCCTGCCCAGCCCCTTCTCCCTGAGCTCGGAGGCACTGGTGGAGCTGGGGGCAGCCCAGGGCTGCCCACTGGGGCTGCTGGACGGCGACTGCCGTCGCTTCTTGCTGAGAAGCCACGGCATGGCCCTGCTCGGAGCTCCCAGCAGCAGGAAGCGCAAGAAGCCCCCGGCGGGGCTGCCGGGAGCCAAGCAGGGATGAGGAATGGGACGAGGGTGAGGTTTAGGGTGAGCGTGACAAAGGGGACAAGGACAAGAATAAGGATATAAAGGGTATAGAGCACAAGGCAGACGAGGTCGCCCTGTGCAGTGGTCGTGGCTGCAGCCACCAAGCCGGCAGAACAGGCGCGCAAAGCTCCCAGAGCGGGATGTGCTGCTGCTCCCAGAGAGGCCACAGCAGCTCTGAGCGCCGGCTCCGGGCACCACCAAAGCTGTGCCCTGCTCTGTCCCGTCTGTCCCGTCGCACGCTCCGAGGAGCACTGAGGCGTTGCCACATCAACACCAGTATTTATATCATCCCGTGTCACAAAGGGCCCTGTTCCATCCCCTCAGCGATGCCCACCGTGTCACAAAGGGCCCTGTGACACCCTGCCACGTGCCCTGGGGCCTCCCCTCCTCTGCCATTTAATAGTCCTAAATTCAAGAAATCAGGAATGCACATTACTTTTCATTGCTCAATACCAGTAGTTTAAAAGCAGGTTGCAAACTTCCCAGATTAATTGGCATGACCTGAGAACGTAAAATATTTGGAAGTTTGCTTCTGATCCCAAAGCAGCAACTCCTTTGTCTTAACAGGGTCCACGGAGAGTCAATTGCAAAAATAAACACTAAACAGAGGGAAAAAAAAATAAGAATTTGGCATTGTTTGGTTTTCAAACACTTTTCTGTTAAGGAGTAATAACCTAATAATTCTATTAAGGTATAAAAGCTCTCAAGGAATGGAAGTTCACTCAGAGTTGCAAAAGCAACCCAAGCAAATCAGGATATTGCAAAAAGCACTAATCCTCCCTCTGCTCCAGAGAGCTAAGTGGCCAGTAAAGTACAGCTCTCCCCTCTTCTGCCCTGGATGACAACCAGTACCAGTAATAGAGAAAGAAAAATCATAGATATTCTTTCTGCCCTCCAGAACCAAAGCTGTGCAAAAACACAGAGGCTGCTTCAAAATGGATCCAATTGCACTCAGGCATCTCACCTTCTACACATCTCCCCACACATCCCCCCAACCTCACAGAGGGCACAGGAGTTTCAAGACCCCCACACACATCCCCCCCAACCCCCAAGGGGACTGATTCAAAGGAATCAAGTCATAGATGGACTATAAACCAAAATACCTTTATTAAGCACTGGTGGGGAGAGCACAGGGTGCACACCCTACAAAGTGCACCTCTGTCAAAGCAACATCTCAGTCACCTTATATTCCTTAAGTCACACTTATGTTAACAAAGCCTAAACCAGTTCTTTCTCATCAGATATCGAACGACATCTGCATGGCCATTTGCCGCAGCGAGATGCAGAGGGGTCCTAAAAATTAAACATACGCTCTTAACCTGGACAAAGAAAGGAAAACCAAAGCTGTGTCTCTTCCCAGCACCCTGAGGACCCTGCCCGGACACTGCTCCTCCTGCTTGCTGCTCTCTGCTGCTGCTGCTGCTGCTGCAATCCTGTGCTGATGAGCCACAGGGCAGAAGAGAACAGGTGAGGGCTGAGCAGCTGCAAAACAGCCCTGCAGAGAGACCATGGTGAAGCGGCAGGTCGGGGACACGCGTTTCCAACAGCGCTCGAGCCCAGCTGGCAGCTCCAAGCAGGGAAAAGCTCCAGAGTTCACTCCCCCATCTGACAGGGCACACCTGACTTTTCAAGCCTTGTCTTTCAGAGAGGGCTGCCGAGGACTGCTGCAGCTTGGCTCAGGAGCAGCCCAGCTGTGCCATCAGCGTCCCACAGCACTCACCGCATCTCCTGGTCTCGCCTGTCGATGCCAACTGCCCTCACAAACCAGCGCCACCGCCTCAGCCAGGCCAGGTCGCCGCGGGCGGCCGCGCGGTGCAGCCTGCTCAGCCCCTTCTCCCTGAGCTCGGGGGCACTGGTGGAGCTGGGGGCAGCCCAGGGCTGCCCACTGGGGCTGCTGGACGGCGACTGCCGTCGCTTCTTGCTCAGAAGCCACGCCATGGCCCTGCTCGGAGCTCCCAGCAGCAGGAAGCGCAAGAAGCCCCGGCGGGGCTGCCGGGAGCCAAGCAGGGATGAGGAATGGGACGAGGGTGAGGTTTAGGGTGAGGGTGACAAAGGGGACAAGGATGAGAACAAGGATGGGTGGACAGGGTATAAAGCACAAGGCAGATGTGGTCGCCCTGTGCAGTGGTCGTGGCTGCAGCCACCAAGCCGGCAGAACAGGCGCGCAAAGCTCCCAGAGCGGGATGTGCTGCTGCTCCCAGAGAGGCCACAGCAGCTCTGAGCGCCGGCTCCGGGCACCACCAAAGCCGTGCCCTGCTCACACCTGTGGCGTCACAATGGCTGGGGGGACGCTCAGCACGGCCCGTGGGGTGTCCCAGAGGCCACGGGGCAGGGCGGGGCCGGGCGGGACATGGCCGGGCCGGGCAGGCGTGAGGGCGGCCCTGCTGGGCCGTGTGGGAAGGAGGCGGCCTGGGCCTTGTGAGGGCGGCCAGCGGGAGTGGGCACTGCCCCGCTCAGGGTGCCCGGGGCAGGGCCCGGGCCGCTCCCACCGGGCCGGAGGCTGCGGGAGGCGCTGGAGCAGGTCCCGCCTCACCCGCTCCGGGTTTTGGCTTCAGCTGTGGCCGGGCTGCGTCGGGACACACTGCCATGGAATGAGGCTCAGCATGGGCTCGGATCCCAGCCCGAGCAGGCGGGGGGCACCCGAGCTCTCAAGAAATGCCCACCGAGCGCTCCAAGCCTGCCATGCCAGAGTTCCGGGACAATTCCCCAACGCCTTTGTCTTGGCCCTCTTGAAGAGCAGACACCTCACCCCCCACCCCATCGTCACTGCTGGCACCTGCTGCTTTGCCAGATGCCAACAGGGAATTTCTGCTCTGCTGCTCCACCAGCCAAGCGGCAGCACACAGCAGGGCAGGGAGAAACTTTAAAACACATCTTGTCCCCGTTTGTCCCCATGACAACACAAAGTGAAGGCCCAGAGGTTCTGCACCAGCTTTCTCAGGGCAGAGACGCTACAATGTACCACTGTTATAATCTGCTTAAATACTGTAGAAAGAACTTCAGATTTGGATATTCCCTTGAGCAAAATTAAAACTCACATAAGTTATCTGTTGATACCAAAATCTGATTTTATTAATTGCTAAGAAATGCAAAGAGAAAGAGGAAAAACAAGAAAAGGTTGGAAAATGCTTAAGATTACATTTTAGAAGTAGAGAAAAGACACCACCATGCTACTTTTCCTGCCAAGCTGGTGTGTGTGTGTGAAGGGGGGGAAGCAGTTTTCTGCCTTTTTTTTTCCCCTCTGTATCTGCTGCATTTTTGATGTTATCTTTTTAGCTGCAGGGGTCTGACAGCTTTAGTCCTCTGGAACTCACACCCAGCCATGTTCCAGGCTGTGCAGGGTCCCACTCAGCCGCACTTTTAGGCCTTCAGAAATATGGCAAGGCTGGAAGGACAAGGTAGAACTCCTACATGTGGCACGGTGGTCTCAGCTCTCTCCAGGCTGTCACAGTTCCAGTCTCCGGTGGCAGGCAGGCAGCACGCGGTGGCGGAGAAAAGGGGAGGGGAGGTGGGCAGAGATTCTCAGCTACAGTCACCAGTTCTTCTCCCTTTACTCTCCCTGATTTTCCCCAAGGCCCATCCATCCCAGCCTTCCCCCTGCCTGTGCACTCACTGGTCACCCAAGTCCAACTGCCCTGGGGCTGCCTGCTGTTGTCCTTGGGGACAGCTCCCATTGTCACCTGTCCTCCGGGATGTCACAGCCACCAGAGACACATCACGCAGCCAAAAAGCCTGAAATGAGAGCTGGGCCTAAAAGAGTTAACTGAGATCTCTTGCTGTGTTAAGAAAAGCCCCCCTCAACACCCGTTCTGTCTGAACTGTTAAGAAAAACTCCTTCTGTTCTGCTCACTGCACCTAAACCCAAGAAGAATGCTAGAAATGCTACACAGTCAACCTAGAGGCAATAAATTTAGACTGGGTAGATATTTGAATAGGAGAAAAGGGCTTAGAGACAAGGGTTTTTGCAACCTTCAGTAACTGGGAAACCAACAATGGGGAGGTAGAAAGGTCAAAGTGAGGAAGAAGAGAAATAGACCCTCGATTTGAGGCCGAAGGCTGGAACAACCACTACCCAGAGAAGAATCTGGAAGGCACTGCCCTAAGCTCTGCCTGGACTCTGCCCAGACTCTGCCTACTCTCCATATGCATGATTAGATGTTGTAATCATATGAATATGTATGTTAAGATGTAATCATGGAGTTAAACTGTATCAATTACCCTGTTTTCATCTATGCCTTTGAGCAAGTTTGTCCAGTGCGAGCTGGCTCACTCCCAATGTTGAATAAATAAATACCTTTGCTGCTTAAAGATCAAAAAAAGCCTCTGAGCAGTTCCCATTCTGAGGTTTTTTGGCATCAGCCCCATCCCTGGAAGTGTTCAAGGCCAGATTGGATGGGTCACAGAACAACCTGGTGTAGTGTCAGGGGGCTGGAACTAGTTGGTCTTTAAGGTCCCTCCCAACCCAAACCATTCTATGATTCTGTGGCTGATGGGGGATGTGGTGGTTGGAGCCACCCAGGGCACAGAGACTCCAAGATGATGGAATTTTCCTTTCTGAGTGAAGGAAGGAGAGGGCAGCAGAACTGACACCTTGGACTTTGGCCTGTTTGGGAGACTGACCGAGCTGGGTGTGATTGTGGATCTGCTGCAGGGCAGGAAGGCTCTGCAGAGGGATCTGGACAGGCTGCATCAATCAGGCCAAGTGTCAGGGCCTGCAATGGGGTCACAACAACCCCTGGAATGCTCCAGGCTGGAGGCAGAGGGGCTTGAGAGCTGCTCAGCAGGAAGGGACTTGGGGGTGCTGCTTGACAGGGACTGGATATGAGCCAGAGTGTGCCCAGGGGGGCAAGAAGGCCAAGGGCACCCTGGCCTTTCTGGAGAACAGGGTGGCCAGCAGGACCAGGGCAGTGATTGCCCCTCTGTGCTGGGCACTGGGGAGGCCCCACCTCGAGTGCTGTGTCCAGTTCTGGCCCCTGAGTGCAAAAAGGCCCTGGAGGGGCTGGAGTGTGTCCAGAGAAGGGAACGGAGCTGGGGAAGGGCCTGGAAAATGTCTGATGAGGAGCAGCTGAGGGAACTGGGGCTATTGAGTCTGCAGAAGAGGAGGCTCAGAGTGCACCTCTCTACAATGTGCATTGCTCTCTACAATGATCCAAACCAAGATTTTAGTGAGGTTTAGGTCGATCTCTTCTACCAAGCTTGTAGTGAAAGGAAGAAAGGAAATGGCCTTGAGTGGCCTTGGGTAGGTTCAGATTAATTACGAAATTATTTTTTCACTGAGTGTGAAGGCATTGGAATAAGATTCCTATGGAAATGGTGGAGTCTCTGGAAGTGTTCAGATGGCACCTGGATATGGCACTCTGAGGTGTGATTTAGGGGTGATTATGGTGGTTCTGGTTGACAGTTGGACCAAAAGATCTTGAAGGTCTCTTCCAACATTGATGATTCTGTGATTCTGTGGCCTGTCATCACAGTTTCCACGTTTGTGCTCTAACAACATCTTTTCTCAGTTCATTTCCTCAGTGGGACGCATTAACACTACAAGAAGTTTCACAGTTTGAATCTCACTTTGGTTTCTCAAGAGGTTCCTGCCACTCTCCTCAGGGTCTGATGTTCAGGGACTCATCCCCAAACCCCCTGAGGGTGATGAAATGCCTGGGGCTGTTGCTGTGCTGCTGAGCTGGGCTGGGCTGCTGAGCTGGGCTGGGCTCCTGGCACACAGGGAGCTCCTGGAAACCAAGAACAGCTTCAGAGACACAGCTCTGCTGGTGAGCAGCTCCTCTGCACAGCCCAGCAGGGCTGAGGGCACTGCCTGCAGCACCCAGGGCACAGGAGAGAAGGCAGAGAGATGAGAGGCAGCCTGGGCTGGGAGGGGACTGAGCTCTCACTATGGGAGAAACCTTCCCAGGGTATGAATGAAGAATTCTCTGGCTGTAGAACAGTTAAACTTCCCTTCCTGCAGGGATCTCCTAAAGCTGCCACATCCCACAGCTTGTAGGATCTTTCAGAAGGACTCTGCCAGTCCCTGCAGGGCAGAGGAAGTGGCCCTATGGCAGAGCAGGGCAGGAGCTGCAGGCAGCAAGGGCAGGCAGGAGAAGGGAGCAGGAGGTGAAAGGGATCCTGGGCTGGGAGGACAGGGCAGAGCTGCTCAGGGGAGGAACCTTGGCAGCCCTTTGGCACGGGAAGGCTGTGGCTGCAGAGCAGTGCAGGGGAGTTGCTGCAAGTGGCTCTTGCAGCTGCCAAATGCCAGCCCTGGCAGGAGCTGTCAGGATGGCTGTGCTGGATTTGCTGGGGGGCAGCAGGAGAAGCTGCTGCAGAGCAGGACTTGCTGCTGCCCCATCAGAGGCCCAGGGCAAGGAGGTTCCCTGTGCCAGGGCTGGCTGTGGGGTGGGAAGGTGGGGGTGCAGCCAGGGGTGCCCAGGGCTGTGGGGCAGAGCAGGGTCCTGCCCCCAGGGCTGTGTGTGCTGGGGCAGGGACTCTGCTGCCTGCCAGGGGCAGCTCTCAGCCCGGCCAAGGAGCTGCCACGGCCCTGCAGGGAGAAGGGGTGGGGGGAAAGGAGTGAGCCCTCCTGGCAGGCCAGGGCTGGGCAGGGCCCTTCAGCTGCAGGCTCAGGGCTCCTCCCAGCTTCAGCTGCACCTGCTGCCATTTGCAGGGGCCCTGCTCAGGAAGCACATCCACTGCCAACCCCTGCCCTTCCCAGCCAGCGCTGGGGCTCTGGGATGCCTGCAGCACCTGCCCCTTCCCAGCCAGCGCAGGGGCTCTGGGATCTGCTCTGCAGCCCCTGCCCAGGCAGAGCTGCCCCTGGGCCCTGGGCTGGGGATGGGCTCTGGCAGCACTGGCAGGGAGCTGAGCTGGGCACAGGGAGGGGCTGCTGGCAGGAACAGCTCCTCACACACACCCAGGCAGGGAGGGAGAGGCAGCTGCTGCCACAAGTGCTGCCCAGGGGGATGTGGTCCCTCCCTGCCTGTGTCTGTGGCACAGAGCCCTTCCCTGAGCAGCTCCTGCCTGGGCTCCTTTGCCAGCCCAAGCAGAGCCTCTGCCCTCAGGCCCACGGGGCTGGGCTGGGCATTGCCCTGCAGCAACCAGAGCCCAGTCAAGGACAAGGCCCTCATTTCCATCTGGCTCTGCCTGTCCCTCCTCCCTTGGCAGCAGCACTGGGGCATTTCCCTGCCATCCCCTGCTGCCTGGGCTCTCCTTGTTCTCACTCTTGGCTTTTCTGAGCCAGTGTGGGGTTTGGGGGGCAGATTCCTGTGCAGACACAAACCCTTTGGGTGCTGCTGTGGGGATGTGTCTGTGCAAGTGCCCTCCAGGCAACTTCAGGCTCTTCAGCTGTTTCCCTGGGTGTCCTGCAGGGCTGCAGGTGCCCTCCAGAAGGGCACAGCTCTGCCACAGTATCTCTGTGCTGCACAGGATCCCAGTGGAGAAATCTCCTCAGTGCTAACTCCATGGAAATGCTCTGGGCAGCTGCAATGGGCATTTTGTCTTAGTGTGGGAGGGGAGAGATGAAAAGGTGAGGAGTGTGTCAATCTGTTCTTTGGACACGGATTCCTGGCTATCTGTGCAGTTTCTGTGTAGGGGAACAGTTGAGTGTGATGCTCCTGCAGCTCCAAGCTGCCAGCACAGGGCAGCTGAGCACAGACTGATGGGCAGAGCAGCTCTTCTGTCTGCACTGAGGGACTGTCCCTGTGCCCTCAGAACCCACAAGACTTGAGCTGCAGTGCAATGGAAATGTCAGGGATTTCCAACATCCACAACCACTCCTAACTGAGGCAGGTGCAAGTGGAGGAACAAACAGAAAGAATTCCCCAGCTCAGTCCTTCCTTTGGGCTTCCAGTGGTCCCCTCAGGTAGCAACATCCAGAGCTCAGGGAGGGAGCTGCAGGGAGGTCTGAGTGAGGAGAGAGAGCCTGAGAGTGGGGTGGCTGTGAGACGTGTCCTGTTTGGCTGCAGCAGCCTGGTCTAACTCAGCATTGACTTCTCCTCCTCAGCAGATCCAAACACTCTGAGGAAGCAGCAAATATCCAACAGCAGCTCCATGACCCAGTTCCTGCTCCTGGCATTTTCAGACAGACGGGAGCTGCAGCTGCTGCACTTCTGGCTCTTCCTGGGCATCTCCCTGGCTGCCCTCCTGGGCAACGGCCTCATCCTCAGCGCCGTAGCCTGCGACCAGCACCTGCACACCCCCAGGGACTTCTTCCTGCTGCACCTCTCCCTCACAGACCTAGGCTGCATCTGCACCACTGTGCCCAAAGCCATGCACAGCTCCCTCTGGAACACCACAGCCATCTCCTACACAGGATGTGCTGCACAGCACTTTTTCTTTCTGTTCTTCATCTCCACGGAGTTTTCCCTCCTCACCGTCATGTGCTACGACCGCTACGTTGCCATCTGCAAACCCCTGCACTACGGGACCCTCCTGGGCAGCAGAGCTTGTGCCCACATGGCAGCAGCTACCTGGGCCACTGGGTTTATCCATTCTCTGCTGCACACAGCCAATACATTTTCCCTGCCCCTGTGCCAGGGCAATGCCCTGGGCCAGTTCTTCTGTGAAATCCCTCAGATCCTCAAGCTCTCCTGCTCACACTCAGGCTACCTCAGGGAACTTGGGATGATTGTGGTTAGTGTGTGTTTATTGTTTGGTTGTTTCATTTTCATAGTTTTCTCCTATGTGCAGATCTTCAGGGCTGTGCTGAGGATTCCCATCTGAGCAGGGAAGGCACAAAGCCTTTTCCACGTGCCTCCCTCACCTGGTTGTGGTCTCCCTATTCCTTAGCAATGCCATCTTTTCTAACCTCAAACCACCCTCTATCTCCTCCCCATCCCTGGATCTGGCCCTGTCAGTTCTGTACTCAGTGGTGCCTCCAGGACTGAACCCCCTCATCTACAGCCTGAGGAACCAGAAGCTCAGGGATGCCATAAGGAAAATGATGAATTGATGCTTTTCAGGAGCAATAAAATGACTGCTTTCTGGTGTGTAGCGTTCACAATGGGATTCCCTAATGGCCCAGTATTCATGCTTAGGTTTTCGGGGAAGGTCATTGGGATTTTCTTGCAATAATTTCCTTTTCAGTGAAATATTATTATGTATTTGTCTTGTAATTTAGTATCTACCCATTAAATTTGACCCAGAGATGTATAAATGATGAATTTTGCTCTAGGAGTATAAAGCAAAAACTAGTGCTCTAGTATAAAACAAAATAAAGGACCCTGCAGTGCCTTCTTTGTCCAAGACCCTTCTTCTTAGCTGTTCCTAAAGGACAGCACACTGCAGGACAGGCAGGATTTGCAAAGGGGAAAAGAATCCCAGCACAGCAGCACTGCCAGGGAGCAGCAGAGCTTGGTCTTTGCAGAGCTGCTCTTTCCACTTCCACACTGACCTTGTGAGCCCCTTACTGGCTGCAAGGCCTGAGTGCTCTCTGAGCACAGTCCTGGGGGTGGGAGCCCTTTGAGCACAGGCAGGGACAGGCACTGGGAACTTGTGAAGCAGAGCTGGCCTCCCTGATGCTGTGGGATCTTCCGAGGGCACTGCATGGACTGGGTCACTTCTTCTGTGCCCTTGCTGCAGGGCTGGAGCTCTCCTGCAGTGACACCAGGACATTCCTGCTCTTTGCATTCCCAGCCTGATTTGGAAATCCAGTCTTCCCTTGTGTTTCCAGGGACATGCTGGGAGTGCTTCAGAGCTGCCATCCTGGGGCAGCTCCTGCCCAGCGCGGGCAGGCACAAAGTCTCTCCCCCTGCTCCTCTCACCTCCCCAGTGCCACTGTTTGCTGCAGCCTCCTCCTCCTTGCCCAGCACAGCCCTCCTGGCATAGTTGGACACAGCCCTTGTTCTACCCCCTCCTCATGGCCCTGCCCAAGCCCCTCAGCTACAGCCTGATGGCCAGAAACCTTCAGGGCAGGGAGAGACCATTGGAGTGGTGGGTCTGTAGGGAGAAATCACTGCTGCCTCCCTTCTGAATCACCCTCAGGACCTGGACAAGCCTGTATTTGGTTTTGTTTTCATGAGGCCCTGCATTGTCAAAGTGTCCCCTTGATTCCATGAGGTTGCACAGGGTCATCACAAAGCTGAGCCCACCCAGATGAAAGTGTGGGGGAGATCAGGAGGAACTGGGACAAAAAGGATTGGATATTTGGGGAAGGAAAGAGGGGCTTGGCCAACAGAGAGGAAAGATTTTGATGAAGTAAAAGCAGGTTCAGGGAATGCTGAAGGTGCTGAAACACTGACTGTGCAAACACTCCGGATGCACCTTTACACTATTTCTAACCTCAAGCCCCAACCTAAAAGTGATGGCCTTCCCATGGAAAGGAATCCACTGCTCTAATCCCAACCTCAACCTGACCTCAAAGGCAAAGCCCAAACCCAGAACTCCAGACTTTTATTTGTCCTCCAGTGACCACCCAATCCCAAACCAGCACTGTTAGTATGAAAAGCCAAGCTTTAATCCTGACCTAGCCCAAAAAGCTCTTCCCTAATCATGAACCAGACACTGCCAGCAGAACAACAAACCTCCCAGAGTTCTGCCTAATCCCCACCCTGAGCTCTAAAGCTCAAGCCCTGACCATTGAGCACCCCCACAGCCCTTGGGACAGGGCAAGGACCTGCAGGGCCCAGAGCAGGCCCAGGGGGTTGGCAGAGCAATGGGAGGTGACCTGGATCTGCTCAGCTCTGCAGGGACCCCCAGCAGAAGGGCCTGGGCTCTCTCAGGGATGTCCTGTGGCACAGGGGCTCAGCATCAAAGCCAAGAAGGCCAAGTGCACATGGCAGCAGCCAGAGCTGGGGGACAGCAGAGCCATCAGGGAGGGCCCAGAAATGCTGCTGGGAGGGGGGTGGGAAAGCAGGAGGGGTGTGTGCAGCCTGCAAGGCCAGAGGAGCAGCAGGGCCAGGGGAGCACAGCCTGCAGCAGAGATGGCCAAGGGCTCTGGCAGGGCTGCAAGGCCCAAAGGCCTGGGTGCCTTTGGCTCTGGCAGCTGCCTCTGCCCCTCAGGCCACCACAAGCAACTTTCCTGGCAGCTTCTGCCCTTGGGTTCTGCCTCGCCCCTCCCTGAGCAGCCTGGCAGGGCTTGCCCAGTTTTGGGCCTTTGTTGTTGCTCCCCCTCCCATCCCACTGCCCCCTAAACAGCCCTGAGCCCCCCAGCAGGGACAGGATCTGCTGGGCCAGGGCCTGGGGCTCAGCCTTGGCCTTTGTGCTCCCCAAACCCTTTGCTCAGCATTGCAGGGGCCTGCCCAGAGCCTTTGTCTGCCTGCACTCCTGGCCTGCAAGGATCTGCTCGAAGGAGTCCCTGGGGAGGCTTTGTCAGTGCCTGCCCTCAGTGGGGCCCAGCAATGCTTCAAGGGACTGGGAGTTTGGCTCCTGACTTCTTGAGCAGCTTTTACAATCTTCTCTCAGTACCTCAGGATAACAGACTAATCTCTAAACACACCGTGGGGCTCATTAAAATACAGAAAAACAAATTGTTTTTTCTTTTTTTTTAAATTGTCTTCCTGTCTTCATATCTTCAACAACTAATTGGAGGTTTTTTTTTAGTTTAGCTAAGGAGGAAAATTTCAAAGAGCAGCTCCCAAAGAATAGAGCAAAAGAGATTAGTAGCATTTAATCATTCACCAGCTTAACAGTTATCAAGGGATTCGGCAGCATTTACTACAATTGAACAGTGACTGAATTATAGATTCCCAATAACAACA
>NW_026086657.1:0-13994 GCF_022539395.1 Myiozetetes cayanensis | reverse complement strand
CTCAGGGGGCTCTCAGGGGGATTTGGAGGTCTCAGGGCAGTTTTGGGGGTCTCAGGGGGTCTCTGGGGAGATTTGGGGTCTCAGGGGGAGATTTGGGGGGTCTCAGGGCAGGTTTGGGGTCTCAGGGGGATTTTGGGGGGTCTCAGGGAGGATTTTGAGGTCTCAGGGGTTTTGAGGGGTCTCAGGGGGTCCTACCCCTCACTCGCGGGCGTCCTGGGGCCCCTCCCGGAGCTGCTCCAGGCCGGGTGGCGAGGGGGTGAACCCTGGGGGGGGGCAGGGGGTCTTGGGTGGGGATCAGGGACCCCCCTCTCCATAACAGACCCCCCTCCCCATCCCAGACCTCCCCCTCTCCCCATGACCCCCGAGCAGCTCCAGGCCCCCTTTTGGACCCCCCAATCCCAAACCCCCAATTTTGGACTCCCCAATCCCAAACCCCCATTTTGGATCCCCCAATCCCAAACCTCCAAATTTCTGACCTCCCAATCCCAAACCCCCAATTTTGGATCCCCCATCCCAAATCCCCAATTTTCGACACCCCCAATCCCAAATTCCCAATTTTCGACCCCCAATCCCAAAACCCCCATTTTGGAACCCCCCTCCCAGGGCCCCATTTTGGACCCCCCATTTCAGGCCCCCCCAACCCCCTCCCCAAATCCTCCCCCAGTCCAGTACCTCCCCCGACCCCCGAGCAGCTCCAGGTCCCCATTTTGGATCCCCCATTTCAGGGCCCCCTGGACCCCTCCCCAAATCCCCCAATCCGGTACCTCCCCGACCCTCCCGAGCAGCTCCAGGACCCCATTTTGGATCCCCCCAAATCCCAAACCCCATTTTGGATCCCCTCATTTCAGGCTCCCAGCCCCTCCCCAAACCCCCCAATCCCGGTACCTCCCCGAGCCACTCGAGCAGCTCCAGGCGGGCTCTCGAGGGGCAGCAAGCAGCTCCAGCGCCTCAGGGGGCCCAGGGGGCAGCAGGAGCCAGGGCGGGGCACATGACAGGGCCTGGGGGGGGATCGAGGGGTCAGGAGGGTAAAAAACCCAAAACCCCCAAAACCCCCAAATTCCCGCCCCTCCCCCACCCCGAGCCGCTCCAGCGCCGCCGCCGCCGCCGCCGCCATTTTTCCCGCGCTCCGCGCGCGCCGCGCTCTGATTGGCCGCCCCCGCCGCGCCTCCCGCTCTGATTGGCTGCTCGAGCCGCGCCTCCCGCTCTGATTGGCCGCCGCTTCAGAACGCACCGCTCTCTGATTGGCCACCCGCTCTCTCCTCCCTCCCCCCGTCGTGAGGCGAACCGCGCTGTCATTGGCTCAGAGGGGCTGCCAATCGGCGGTTGGCACCGCCTCCTTTCTGCTTTCCCAGCCAATCGGAGCGGGCTCCGCCCCTCCCTCACCCGGAAGTGCTTCTGCCGCCGCCGCCGCCGCCTCGTGCGGGCGCCGCACGCGGGCTCCGCCGTCCCCCCCGTGACGTCACCGGGGAGCGGCCGTGACGTCATTCGGGTAGCTGGCGTGACGTCATGAAGTCGCCGCCGAGGCCCGTGACGTCGCGGCGCCCGGGCACGCGGGGGGCGGGGCCGCCGAGGCCCGCGCGCGGTTCCGGATCGCGCGGTTCATCATGGAGGCGGGTGAGGGGAGGGGCGGGGAGGTGACGTCACGGGGGCGGTGGTGACGTCACAGCGGGAGAGGGCGGGGTGGGGTCGTGGCGACGGTGGCGGGCCTGTTGTCGGCGAGGCGGGGTGGTCGTGGTGACGTCATGGTGACGTCAGCGTGACGTCAGTGTGACGTCACCACGCTGGTGGGCGTGGTGGGGTGGTGGTGACATCACAGGGCGGACACGGTGGTGTCGCAGCAACGCCGCGATGACGTCATGGCCCTCCACGATGATGTCATGGTGATGTCACTGTGACATCATGGCCCTTTGTGATGATATCATGGTGATGCCATGGTGACATCATGGCTCTTTGTGATGACGTCATGGTGATGTCACGGTGACATCACAGCGTCCCGTAGGGGGGTGGAGCTGGGCCCGGGCGGTGACAGCGACCCCCAGGTGACCCTGAGGTGACCCCGAGGTCACACTGAGGTGACCCTGAGGTGACCCTGAGGTGACACTGAAGTGACACTGAAGTGACATGGAGGTGACATCATTTACTGTCCCCAGGGGTGAAGCTGGGCCTGGGCAGTGATGGGGACACTGAGGTGACATTCAGGTGCCATTAACTGTCCTTGTCCCCAGGAGTGAAGCTGGGCCTGGGCTCTGACAGGAACACTGAAATGACCCTCAGGTGACCCTGAGGTGACTCTGAGGTGACTCTGAGGTGACACTGAGGTGACATCATTTACTGTCCCTAAGGGTGAAGCTGGGCCTGGGCACTGACAGGGACACTGAAATGATCCTCAAGTGACACTGAGGTGACACTCAGGTGCCATTATTGTCCCCCCAGGGGTGAAGCTGGGTCTGGGCAGTGACAGGGACACTGAGGTGACAGTGAGGCGACATTAAGGTGACATTCAGGTGCCATTATTGTTCTTGTCTCCAGGGGTGAAGCTGGGCCTGGGCACTGACAGGGACACTGAGGTGACACTGAGGTGACACTGAGGTGACATTAATTGTCCCTTGTCCCCAGGGGTGAAAGCTGGGTCTGGGCTCTGACAGGGACATTAAGATGACATTGAGGTGACACTGAAGTGACATTCAGGTGCCATTATTTGTCCCCAGTAGTAAAGCTGGGCGTGGGCAGTGACAGTGAGGTGACATTCAGGTGACATTAATTGTCCTTGTCCCCAGGGGTGAAGCTGGGTCTGGGCAGTGACAGGGACACTCAGATGACACCCAGGTGACACTGAGGTGACATTGAGGTGCCATTATTTGTCCCCAGGAGTAAAGCTGGGCCTGGGCAGTGACAGGGACACTGAAATGACCCTCAGGTGACACTGAGGTGACATTCAGGTGCCATTATTGTCCCCCAGGGGTGAAGCTGGGTCTGGGCTCTGACAGGGACACTGAGGTGACACTGAGGTGACACTGAGGTGACAGGGATGACCCCAAGGTGACACTGAGGTGCCATTAATTGTCTTTGTCCCCAGGGGTGAAGCTGGGCCTGGGCTCTGACAGGGACACTGAAATGATCCTCAGGTGACACTGAGGTGCCATTCAGGTGACATTCAGGTGCCATTATTTGTCCCCCCAGGAGTAAAGCTGGGCCTGGGCTCTGACAGGGACACTCAGATGACACTGAGGTGACACTGAGGTGACATTAAGCTGTCCTTGTCCCCAGGGGTGAAGCTGGGTCTGGGTTCTGACAGGGACACTGAGGTGACATTGAGGTGACACTGAGGTGACATTGAGGTGCCATTATTGTCCCCCCAGGGTTGAAGCTGGGCCTGGGCTCTGACAGGGACACTGAAATGACTCTCAGGTGACAGTGAGGTGACACTGAGGTGACACTGAGGTGACATTCAGGTGCCATTATTGTCCCCCCAGGAGTAAAGCTGGGCCTGGGCACTGACAGGGACACTGAGGTGACACTGAGGTGACACTCAGATGACACTGAGGTGACATTCAGGAGCCATTATTTGTCCCCAGGGGTGAAGCTGGGCCTGGGCTCTGACAGGGACACTCAGATGACACTGAGGTGACACTGAGGTGACATTAATTGTTCCTGTCCTTGTCCCCAGGAGTAAAGCTGGGCTTGGACAGGGACAGGGACACTGAGGTGACATTAAGCTGTCCTTGTCCCCAGGGGTGAAGCTGGGCCTGGGCTCTGATAGGGACACTCAGATGACCCTCAGGTGACATTGAGATGACACTGAGGTGACATTAAGCTGTCCTTGTCCTTGTCCCCAGGGGTGAAGCTGGGTCTGGGCTCTGACAGGGACGCTGAGGTGACACTGAGGTGACACTGAGGTGACATTAAGCTGTCCTTGTCCCCAGGGGTAAAGCTGGGTCTGGGCACTGACAGGGACACTGAAATGACTCTCAGGTGACACTGAGGTGCCATTGAGGTGACACTGAGGTGACATTCAGGGGACATTATTGTCCCCCCAGGGGTGAAGCTGGGCCTGGGCTCTGACAGGGACACTGAAATGACCCCCAGGTGACATTGAGGTGACACTGAGGTGACATTAAGCTGTTCTTGTCCCCCCAGGGGTGAAGCTGGGCCTGGGCACTGACAGGGACACTCAGATGACCCCCAGGTGACACTGAGGTGACATTGAGATGACAGTGAGGTGACATTAAGGTGACACTGAGGTGACACTGAGGTGACATTAAGCTGTCCTTGTCCCCAGGGGCGAAGCTGGGTCTGGGCTCTGACAGGGACACTGAGGTGACATTGAGGTGACATTGAGGTGACACTGCGGTGCCATTATTGTCCCCCCGGGAGTAAAGCTGGGTCGGGGCAGTGACAGGGGCACTCAGATGACCCTGAGGTGACACTGAGGTGACACTGAGGTGACATTAAGCTGTCCTTGTCCCCAGGGGTGAAGCTGGGTCTGGGCTCTGACAGGGACACTCAGGTGACATTCAGGTGACACTGAGGTGACATTATTTGTCCCCAGGGGTAAAGCTGGGTCTGGGCAGTGACAGGGACACTGAGGTGACATTCAGGGGACATTCAGGTGACATTCAGGTGCCATTATTGTCCCCCCAGGAGTAAAGCTGGGCCTGGGCAGTGACAGGGACACTGAGGTGACACTGAGGTGACATTAAGCTGTCCTTGTCCCCAGGGGTGAAGCTGGGTCTGGGCTCTGACAGGGACACTGAAATGACCCCCAGGTGACACTGAGGTGACACTCAGGTGCCATTATTTCTCCCCAGGAGTGAAGCTGGGTCTGGGCTCCGCCGCCCTGGCCACGGCCTGCGGGTCCTTCCACGCCTTCGCCGCCGCCATCGCCCCCTCAGGACCCCCGGGAGCCCCTGGGATCCCCACGGGACCCCCAGGGTGTCCCCACAGGGGGTGTCCCCACAGGGGGTGTCCCCACGGGGGGTGTCCCCCAGGGGGGGGTCCTGGACCAGCACTTGGTGGCCGCCGCCGCCCTCTTCGTGGCCGCCAAGGCCCAGGGGACCCCCAGGAGGGCCCGGGACGTCCTCAACGTCACCCTCAGGTACCTGGGGGGGCTCTGGGACCCCCAAAAACCACCTGGGGGGGTTCTGGGACCCCCAAACCTGCCCTCAACGTCACCCTCAGGTACCTGGGGGGCTCTGGGACCCCCAAAACCACCCTCAGGTACCTGGGACCCCCAAAAACCACTTAGGGGGGCCTCTGGGACCCCCAAAACCACACCTGGGACCCCCAAAAACCACCCTGGGGGGGCTCTGGGACCCCCAAAAACATCCCTGGGGGGGCTCTGGGACCCCCAAACCTGCCCTCAATGTTACCCTCAGGTACCTGGGACCCCAAAACCACCCTGGGGGGGTCTGGGACCCCCAAAAACCACCCTCAGGTACCTGGGAACCCCAAAAACGTCCCTGGGGGGGCTCTGGGACCCCCAAACTTGCCCTCAACGTCACCCTCAGGTACCTGGGGGGCTCTGGGACCCCCAAAACCACCCTCAGATACCTGGGACCGCCAAAAACCTCCCTGGGGGGGCTCTGGGACCCCCAAAACCCACCCTCAGATACCTGGGACCCCCAAAAACATCCCTGGGGGGTTCTGGGACCCCCAAAACCCACCCTCAGATACCTGGGACCCCCAAAACATCCTGAGGGGGCTCTGGGACCCCCAAACCACCCCTGGGGCTCTGGGACCCCTCAAAACCACCTGGGGGGGGCTCTGGGACCCTCCAGGTCCCTGCACACCCCGAGATCCCCCCAAAACTCCTCCCTTTGTGCCCCCCCCAGGTGTCTGTACCCCCCAAAATTACCCCCCTTTCCCCCCCTAGGTGTCTGTACCCCCAAATCCCCCCCAAAATCCTCCCCTTTTCCCCCAGGTGTCTGTACCCCCAAAATCCCCCTTTTCCCCCTGGTGTCTGTACCTCCCAAAACCCCTCCCTTTGTGCCCCCAGGTGTCTGTAACCCCCAAAATCATCCCCTTTTCCCCCCAGGTGTCTGTACTCCCAAAGTCACCCCCCCTTTTACCCCCAGGTGTCTGTACCCCCAAAATCCCCTTTCCCCCCAGGGTGTCTGTACTCCCAAAATCCCCCCTTTCCCCCCTGGTGTCTGTACCCCCAAAATCACCCCCTTTCCCCAGGTGTCTGTACCCCCAGAATCACCCCTTTCCCCCAGGTGTCTGTACCCCCAAAACCCCCTCTTCCCCCAGGTGTTGTACCCCAAAATCCCCCTTGTGCCCCCCAGGTGTCTGTACCCCCAAAACCCCTCCCTTTTGCCCCCAGGTGTCTGCATCCTCAAATCATCCCCCTTTCCCCCAGGTGTCTGTATCCCCAAATCCCCAAAATCCCACCCCTTTGCCCCCAGGTGTCTGTACCCCCAAATCACCCCTTGCCTCCCAGGTGTCTGTACCCCTCAAACCTCTTCCCCTGGTGTGTCTGTACCCCCAAAATCACTCCCCTTTTCCCCCCAGGTGTCTGTACTCCCCAAAATCACCCCCTTTTGCTCCCCCCAGGTGTCTGTACCCCCTAAAATCACCCCCTTTCCCCCCAGGTATCTGTACCCCCAAAATCACCCTCCTCCCCCCCCAGGTGTCTGTACCCCCAAATTCCCAAAATCCCCTTTCCCCAGGTCTGTACCCCAAACCCCTCCAAATCCTCCCTTCCCCCCAGGTGTCTGTACCCCCATCCAAAATCACCCCCCTGTGCCCCCCCTGGGTGTCTGTACTCCAAAATCACTCCTCTTTGTCCCCCAGGTGTCTGTACCCCCAAAATCACCCCCTTTTCCCCCAGGTGTCTGTATCCTCAAATCCCCCCAAAATCACCCACCCCCTTTCCCCCCAGGTGTCTGTACTCCCCAAAATCACCTCCCTTCTCCCACCCAGTGTCTGTACCCTCCTAAAATCACCCCCTTTCCCCCCAGGTGTCTGTACCCCAAAATACCCCCAAAATCACCCTTTTCCCCCCAGGTGTCTGTACCCCAAAATACCCCCAAAATCCCCCTTGTGCCCCCCAGGTGTCTGTACCCCCAAAATCACCCCTTTTCCCCCACGTGTCTGTACCCCCAAAATCACCCCCTTTTCCCCCCAGGTGTCTGTACCCCCAAAACCCCCCAAATCACCCCCTTTCCCCCAGGTGTCTGTACCCTGGGACCTCCCAGCTCTGGACGGGGCTTTTGGGGTCTCCGGGACAGCCTCTTGCAGTGTGAGCTGCTCCTGCTGCGGGTGCTGCGATTCCAGCTGCCCTCGCCCACTCCCACAAGGTGAGACCCCCAAATATCCCTGAACCCCCTGGTACCCCTAAACCCACTAGGACCCCCAAAACCCCTGAACCAGCTCCTGACCCCCAAACCACCCCCTGCGCTTCCGGCTGCCCCTCGCCCACCCACACAAGGTGAGACCCCCAAATATCCCTGAACCCCCTGGGACCCCCAAACCCCCTGAACCAGCCCCTGACCCCCAAACCACCCCCTAGCGCATCCGGCTGCCCTCGCCCACCCCCACAAGGTGAGACCCCCAAATATCCCTGAACCCCCAGGACCCCCAAAACCCCCTGAACCAGCCCCGACCCCCAAACCCCCTGGACCCACCCTGGGACCCCCAAACCCCACTGGGACCCCTCAATCCCACCCCCTGCGCTTCCGGCTGCCCTCGCCCACCCCCACAAGGTGAGACCCCCTAGGTATCCCCGAACCCCCCAGGGACCCCCAAAACTCCCTGAAACCATCTGGGACCCCCAAACCCACCGGGACCCACCTGGGACCCCCAAACCCCACTGGGACCCTCAACCCACCCCCTGCGCTTCCGGCTGCCCTCGCCCACCCACACAAGGTGAGACGCCCCAAATATCCCTGAACCCCCAAACCCCCTGGGACCCCCAAATCCCCCGGGACCCCCAAACCAGCCCTGACCCCCAAACCACCCCCTGCGCTCCAGCTGCCCCTCACCCACCCACACAAGGTGAGACCCCCCAAATATCCCTGAACCCCCTGGGACCCCCAAACCCCCTGAACCAGCCCTCGACCCCCAAACCACCCCCTGCGCTCCAGCTGCCCCTCACCCACCCACACAAGGTGAGACCCCCAAATATCCCTGAACCCCACAGGGTCCCCACAAACTCCCTGAAACCATCTGGGACCCCCAAAACCCACCGGGACCCACCTGGGACCCCCAAACCCCCTGAACCAGCCCTGACCCCCAAACCACCTCCTGCGCTTCCGGCTGCCCTCGCCCACCCACACAAGGTGAGACCCCCAAATATCCCTGAACCCCCAAAACCCCCTGAACCAGCCCTCGACCCCCAAACCCACCCCCTGCGCTTCCGGCTGCCCCTCGCCCACCCACACAAGGTGAGACCCCCCAAATATCCCTGAACCCCTCAACCCCCTGGGACCCCCAAATCCCCCAGGACCCCCAAACCCACCAGGACCCCCAAAACCCCTGAACCAGCCCTGACCCCCAAAACCCCACTGGGACCCCCAAACCCACCCCTGCGCTTCCGGCTGCCCCTCGCCCACCCACACAGGTGAGACCCCCCAAATATCCCTGAACCCTTCAAACTCCCTGGGACCCCCCAAACCCCACTGGGACCTCCTCAAACCCCCCGGGACCTCCTGAACTGGTCCTGGGACTTTGGGACTCCCAAACCCCCACTGGGACGCACCCCTTCCCAAAGCCCACTGGGATCCCCCAAAGCACCCCCAAAATCCCATCAGGACCCAGGGGGTCCTTCCTGCCCCCCCCTTCCCTTTGGGAAATCCCGGGGAGGGGTCTCAGGGTGGTCTCTAACCCCCTCTCTTTGGGGGTCCTGGGGTCTCAGGGTGGTCTCTAACCTCCCCAGTACCTCCTGCAGTACCTGCTGGCCCTGTCCCGCTGGGGGGATCTCAGGGTGGTCTCAGGGGGGTCTCACGGTGGTCTCTCCCCCATCCAGTACCTCCTGCAGTACCTGCTGGCCCTGTCCCGCTGGGGGTCACCGTGGTGGTGGTGGGGCCTCGGGGTCCCTGGGGTCCGGGGGTCTCAGGGGGTCTCACGGTACTCCTCCCCCCATCCAGTACCTCCTGCAGTACCTGCTGGCCCTGTCTCGCTGGGGGTCTCAGGTGGTCTCTGGGGTCTCTCAGGGGTCTCAGGGGGGTCCCAGGGTGGTCTCAGGGGTCTCAGGGTGGTCTCTAACCCCCCTTTCCCCCCCCATTCAGTACCTCCTGCAGTACCTGCTGGCCCTGTCTTGCTGGGGGGGTCTCAGGGGGGGTCCCGGAGGTCTCAGGGTGGTCTCAGGGGTCTCTCAGGGTGGTCTCTAACCCCCCCCCCCAGTACCTCCTGCAGTACCTGCTGGCCCTGTCCCGCTGGGGGGGTCTCAGGGGGGTCTCACGGGGGTCTCACGGTGGTCTTAACCCCCCAGTACCTCCTGCAGTGCCTGCTGGCCCTGTCCCGCTGGGGGTCACCGTGGTGGTGGGGGTGCTCCTGGGGGTCCCTGGGGTCCCAGGGGGTCTCAGGGTGGTCTCTAACCCTCTCCCCCCAGTACCTCCTGCAGTACCTGCTGGCCCTGTCCCACTGGGGTCACCGTGGTGGTGGTGGGGGCTCTGGGGGTCCCTGGGGTCCGGGGGGGTCTCAGGGTGGTCTCAGGGGGTCTCACGGTGATATCTTCCCCAGTACCTCCTGCAGTACCTGCTGGCCCTGTCTCACTGGGGGTCCCGGGGTCCCAGGGGGTCCCAGGGGGTCTCACGGTGTCTCTCCCCATTCAGTACCTCCTGCAGTACCTGCTGGGCCCTGTCTCGCTGGGGGCCACCGTGGTGGTGGTGGGGCTCGGGGGTCCCTGGGGTCCGGGGTCCTGGGGTCTCACGGTGGTCTCTCCCCATTCAGTACCTCCTGCAGTACCTGCTGGCCCTGTCCCGCTGGGGCCACCGTGGTGGTGGGGGTTGCTCTGAGGGGGTCCTGGGGTCCTGGGGGTCTCAGGGTGGTCTCTTCCCCATCACTTTGGGGGTCTCAGGGTGGTCTCAGGGTGGTCTCAACCCCTCCCCCCATTCAGTACCTCCTGCAGTACCTGCTGGCCCTGTCCCGCTGGGGGTCACCGTGGTGGTGGTGGGGCCTCGGGGGTCCTGGGGGTCTCAGGTGGTCTCAGGGGGTCTCACGGTGGTCTCTCCCCATTCAGTACCTCCTGCAGTACCTGCTGGCCCTGTCCCGCTGGGGGTCACCGTGGTGGTGTTGGGGGCTCGGGGGTCCTGGGGTCCGGGGAGTCCGTGGCGGCTGCCGGGGTGTCGTGGCGCTGCTGCGGACGGGGTCGTGGGGGGCTCGGCTCGCCACCCCCACCTGGCGGCCGCCGCCTCCAGCTCGGGCTGCGCTCGGGCTGCGGGACCCTCTGGCTGCCCCCTGGTGGCAGGTGAGGAAAGGGGGCTTGGGGGATTTGAGGGGGTTTGGGGGATTGGAGGATTTGGGGCTGTTTGGGGAGGAGGGGGCTCTGGGGGTTTGGGGAGTGGGGGAGGGGCTCGAGGGGGTTTGGGAGGGGTTTGGGGAGTGGGAGGGGGCCTGGGGGGCTTGGGGAGGGGCTTGGGGGTTTGGGGATTGGAGAGGGGTTTGGGGGTGGGAGGGATTTGGGGAGGGTTGGGGGATTTGAGGGGTTTGGAGGAGGGAGAGGGGGCCTGGGGGTTTGGGAGGGGTTTGGGGCAGTGGGAGGGGCCTGGAGGGTTTGGGGGAGGAGGGGGCCTGGGGGTTTGGGAGGGGTTTGGGGCAGGGGGAGGCCTGGGGGTTTGGGGAGGGATTTGGGAGGATTTGGGGGTTTGGGGGATTTGAGGGAGTGGGAGGGATTTGGGGGCTTGGGGGATTGGAGGATTTGGGGCTGCTTGGGGAGGCGGAGGGGGCTCTGGGGGTTGGGAGGGGTTTGGGGGATTTGGGGGTTTCAGGGGGATTTGGAGGGCATTTGGGGGTTTGGGGAGGGGGAGGGGCCTCAGGAGGTCTGGGGGCTGGGGGTTTTGGGGGAGTGGGGATTGCAGGGGGTTTGGGGGCTGGGGGATTGCAGGGGTTTAGGGGAGGGGAGGGGCTCGGGGTTTGGGAGGGTTTGGGGAGGGCTGGGAGGGGCTTGGGGGTTTGGGGGATTGGAGGATTGGGGGATTGAAGGAGTGGGAGAGGGCTCAGGGGTTTTGGGAGGGGTTTGGGAGGATTTGGGGGCTGGGGGATTTGAGGAGTGGGAGGGGGCCTCAGGAGGTTCGGGGGTTGGGAGGGTTTGGGGGATTTGGGGGTTTGGGGAGTGGAGGGGGCCTGGGGACTTGGGAGGGGGTTTGGGAGGTTTGAGGGGGTTTCAGGGGATTTGGAGGAGATTCAGGCTGCTTGGGGCAGTGGGAGGGGGCTCAGGGGGTTGGGAGGGGCTTGGGGTGCTGGGGGATTTGAGGAGATTTGAGGGAGTAGAGAGGGGGCCTCATGGAGGTTCGGGGGTTCTGGGGTCCCAGGGGTTTTAGGGGTCCCGGGGGTTCTGGGGGTCCTGGGGTGTTTTGGGGTCCCAGATGGGGTTTTGGGGTCCCAGGGGTGTTTTGGGGGTCCCAGAGGGGTTTTGGGGGTCACAGAGGGGTTTTAGGGTCCAAGAGAGGGCTTTGAGGGTCCCAGGAGGTATTTTGGGGTCCCAGGGGTGTTTTGGGGTCCCAGGGGTGTTTTGGGGTCTCTAGGGGTGTTCTGGGGTCCCAGGGGTGTTTTGGGGGTCCCAGAGGGGGTTTTGGGGTCCCAGGGTGTGTTTTGGGGTCCCAGGGGTATTTTTGGGGTCCCAGGGGGCTTTGGGGTCCAAGAGGGTGATTTTGGGGGCCCAGAGGGGTTTTAGGGGTCTCAGGGGTGTTTTGGGGTCCCAGGGGGTTTTGGGGGTCCCAGGGGTGTTTTGGGAGTCCCAGGGGTTCTAGGGGTCCAAGAGGGGGTTTTTGAGGGTCCAGGGGGTTTCTGGGAGTCTCAGGGGGTGTTTTGGGGGCCCAGGGGTTTCTGGGGTCCCAGGGGGTGTTCTGGGGGTCCTGGGGTGTTCTGGGGTCTCAGGGGTGTTCTGGGGTCCTAGGGGTTTCTGGGGGTCCCAGGAGGTGTTTTGGGGTTCCCAGAGGGGGCTTTGGAGGTCCCAGGGGTGTTTTGGGGGTTCCAGGGGTTGTTCTTGGGGTCCTGGGAGTGTTCTGGGGTCCCAGGGGTGTTCTGGGGGTCCAAGAGGGGGTTTTGGGGTTTCCAGGGGTTGTTCTGGGGTTCCCAGGGGGTTTTGGGTTTCAGGGGTTGTTCTGGGGTTCCCAGAGGTGTGTTTTGGGGTCCCAGGGGTTTTGGGGGTCCCAGGGTGTTTTGGGGTTCCTGGGGTGTTTTGGGGTCGTGGGGTGTTCTGGGGTTCCCAGAGGGTGTTTTGGGGTCCCAGGGGGTGTTTTATGTCCCAGGGGGCTTCTGGGGTCCCAGGGGTATTTTGGGGGTCCCCTGGGGTTTAACTGCCTGTCCGTGCCCCCCCAGGTGCTGACCCCCGGGCTGAGCCCCCCCGAGCTCGAGGGGATCATTCGGGACCTGCTGGGGCTTTACAGCCTCGACACGCAGGTGGGGAGGGGGCTGAGGGGGCGACCCCCACTGCCAGAGCCGCCCCAACCCCTCCCCACAGCCCTGGGGCCACGAGGACAGACGGACACCCCCTCCCCGGACAGACACAGGACACCCCCAGCCCCTGAGAGACCCCTGGATGGACAGACAGACCCCCCCAATCCCTGAGACCCCCAAGGGACCCCCAGGACAGACAGACCCCCCAATCCCTGAGCACCCCCTATGGACCCCCCAGGACAGACAGACCCCTCCAATCCCTGAGAGAGCCCTCCCAGTGGGGACCCCCAGGACAGACAGACACCCCCAATACCTGAGAGAGACCCCCTGAATGGGACCCCAGGACAGACAGACCCCCCAACCTCCTGAGAGAGACCCTCCCCAATGGGGACCCCCAGGACAGACAGACCCCCCAGCCCCTGAGAGAGCCCTCCCCAATGGGGACCCCCAGGACAGACAGACCCCCCAATCCCTGAGAGAGCCTCCCAAGGGACCCCCTGACAGACAGACACAGGGACACCCCCAGCCCCTGAGAGACCCCTCAAGGACCCCCTGGACAGACAGACCAGGGACACCCCCAGCCCCTGAGAGACCCCCTAAGGGACCCCCTGGACAGACAGACCCCCCAATCCCTGAGACCCCCCTGGATGGACAGACAGACCCCCCCAATCCCTGAGAGACCTCCCCAATGGGGACCCCCAGGACAGACAGACCCCCCCAGCCCCTGAGACCCCCCATGGATGGACAGACAGACCCCCCAATCCCTGAGAGCCTCCCAATGGGGACCCCCAGGACAGACACAGGACACCCCAATCCCTGAGACCCCCCTGGATGGACAGACAGACCTCCCCAACCCTGAGACCCCCCATGGACCCCCAGGACAGACACAGGGACACCCCCAGCCCCTGAGAGAGACTCCCCAATGGGGACCCCCAGGACAGACAGACCCCCCCAGCCCCTGAGAGAGACCCTCCCCAATGGGGACCCCCAGGACAGACAGACACAGGGACCCCCAGCCCCTGAGAGACCCCCCCAATGAGGACCCCCAGGACAGACAGACCCCCCCAATCCCTGAGACCCCCCAAGGGACCCCCAGGACAGACACAGGGACACCCCCAGCCCCTGAGAGGGACCCTCCCCAATGGGGACCCCCAGGACAGACAGAGGGACACCCCACCCCAGCACCTGAGAGAGACCCCTCCCCAATGGGGACCCCCCAGGACAGACACAGGGACACCCCCAGCCCCTGAGAGAGACCCTCCCAATGGGGACCCCCAGGACAGACAGACCCCCAATCCCTGAGAGAGACCCTCCCAATGGGGACCCCCAGGACAGACAGACCCCCCAATCCCTGAGAGACCCCCCCATGGGACCCCCCAGGACAGACAGACCCCCAATCCCTGGACGACCCCCATAGGGACCCCCAGGACAGACAC
>NW_026086656.1:0-14308 GCF_022539395.1 Myiozetetes cayanensis | reverse complement strand
GGATTTTGGGGGATTCCCAGGATTTTGGGGGTCTTTGGGGTGTTTTGGGGTCTCTGGGGTGTTTTGGGAGGGTTTTGGGAGGTATTTTAGGGGATTTTTATCCATTCTAGGGAGTTTTTTGGGGGTCCTAGGATTTTTGGGATGTTCCCAGGATTTTGAGGATGTTCCCAGGATTTTTGGGGGGGGATTCCCAGGATTTTGGGGGTCCCTGGGGGTGTTTTTGGGGTTGTTTTGGGGTCTCTGGGGGTGTTTTTAGGGGGTATTTTAAGGGATTTTTGTCCATTCTAGAGGAGATTTTTTTGGGGGGGATTCCCAGGATTTTTGGGGGTGATTCCCAGGATTTTGGGGGTCCCTGGGGGTGTTTTTTGGGAGGGTTTTGGGGGGTATTTTAAGGGATTTTTATCCATTCTAGAGGAGTTTTTTTTGGGGTGGTTCCAGGATTTTTTGGGGGGGGGTTCCCAGGATTTTGTGGGGGGATGTTCCCAGGATTTTGGGGGGGATTCCCAGGATTTTGGGGGTCCCTGGGGGTGTTTTTGGGGGTGTTTTGGGGTCTCGGGGGGATTTTAAGGTGATTTTGTCCATTCTAGAGGAGGTTTTTTTGGGAGATTTTTGTGGGGATGTTCCCAGGATTTTGGGGGGGTTCCCAGAATTTTGGGGGGATGTTCCCAGGATTTTGGGGGCTCTCCTGACCCCCCCTTTGCCCCCCCAGGAGAACATCATGAAGTCCAACATCGACAAGAAGTTCTCGGCTCACTACGACGCCGTCGAGGCCGAGCTCAAATCCAGCACCGTTGGTGGGTGGGGGGACCCCAAAAACCCCCCCAAATCAACCCCCCCGGGGCTGGGGGGACCCCAAAAATCCCCTCCTAAAATAGGGGGACCCCAAAAATACCCTCCTCAATTTGGGGGGGCTGAAAACAACCCAGGGGGGACCCCAAAAACAGCTTTTCTGACCCAAGGGGGGGCCCAAAAACACCCCCAAATCAACCCCCCCCCGGGGCTGGGGGGACCCCAAAAATACCCCCCTGAATTGGGGGGACCCCAAAAATTCCCTCCTAAATTGGGGGGACCCCAAAAATCTTTTCCTTAATTTGGGGGGGCTGAAAACACCCCGGGGGAGAACCAAAATTGACATGCCTAAACATTGCTCCCCTGATGAGTCTGGGGAGGTCCCTAAATTCCCCCAGGAACTGGGAGGACCCCAAAAATACCCCCCTGAATTGGGGGGACCCCAAAAATCCCCTCCTTAATTTGGGGGGGCTGAAAAGACCTCGGGGGGGACCCAAAATTAATCCCAAAATTTCTCCCCTGAAATCTGGGGAGGGGTCCTCAAACCCCCCCCCCCCAGGGCTGGGGGGACCCCAAAAATACCCCCCTGAATTGGGGGGACCCCAAAAATCTTCTCCTAAAATGGGGGGACCCCAAAAATCCCCTCCTTAATTTGGGGGGGCTGAAAAGACCCCAGGGGGGACCCCCAAAAATCCCCCCAGGTCTCTGGGGGTGATCCTAAAAATACCCCCCTGAACCCCCCAAAACCCCCCCAAATCAACCCCCTGGGGCTAGGGGACCCAAAAATACCCCCTGAATTGGGGGACCCCAAAAATCTTCTCCTAAAATGGGGGGACCCCAAAAATCCCCTCCTTAATTTGGGGAGGCCTGAAAAGACCTCGGGGGGGACCCAAAATTAATCCTAAAATTGCCCCCCTGAAATCTGGGGAGGGGTCCCCAAATCACCCCCCCCAGGGCTGAGGGGACCCCAAAAATACCCCCCTGAATTGGGGGGACCCCAAAAATCTCCCCCAGCCTTGGAAGGGCTGAAAACAACCCGGGGAGGACCCCAAAAACAGCTTTTCTGACCCCAAGGGGGGCCCAAAAACACCCCCAAACCACCCCCTTATTGGGGCTGGGGGACCCCAAAATTACCCCCTTTAATTGGGGGGACCCCAAAAATTCCCTCCTAAAATGGGGGGACCCCAAAAATCTTTTCCTTAATTTGGGGGGGCTGAAAATACCCCGGGAGGGGCCCAAAAATACCCCCAAAAACATTCCCTGTGAGCCCAGGGGGGGCCCCAAAAACACCCCCAAATCACCCCCCTGGGGCTGGGGGGACCCCAAAAATACCCTCCTAAATTGGGGGGACCCCAAAAATCTTCTCCTTAATTTGGGGGGGCTGAAAAGACCCGGGGGGGACCCAAAATTAATACTAAAATTGCTCCCCTGAAATCTGGGGGGACCCCAAAAACAGCCCCAAATCACCCCCCCAGGGGCTGGGGGGACCCCAAAAATACCCCCCTGAATTGGGGGACCCCAAAAATCTCCTTAATTGGAGGGGACCCCAAAAATCCCCTCCTTAATTTGGGGGGGCTGAAAAGACCTCGGAGGGGACCCAAAAATAATCCTAAAATTGCCCCCCCTGAAATCTGGGGGGGCCCCAAGAACCCCCCCAAATCAACCCCCCCAGGGCTGGGGGGACCCCAAAATTACCCCCCTGAATTGGGGGGACCCCAAAAATTCCTTCCTAAATTGGGGGGACCCCAAAAATCCCCTCCTCAGTTTGGGGGGGCTGAAAACACCCCGGGAGGAACCAAAATTAATCCTAAAATTGCCCCCTTGAAATCTGGGGAGGGGTCCCCAAATCACCCCCCCCAGGGCTGAGGGGACCCCAAAAATACCCCCCTGAATTGGGGGGACCCCAAAAATCTCCCCCAGCCTTGGAAGGGCTGAAAACAACCCGGGGGGGACCCCAAAACAGCTTTTCTGACCCTGGGGGCCCAAAAACACCCCCAAACCACCCCCTATTGGGGCTGGGGGACCCCAAAATGACCCCCTTTAATTGGGGGGACCCCAAAAATCCCCCCCTCCCCCTAAATTGGGGGGGGGACCCCAAAAATCTTCTCAACTTGATGGGGGAGGGGCTGAAAATACCCTGGGGGGGCCCCAAAAATACCCCCAAAACCCCCCCCTTCCCCTCTCTGAGCCTGAGGGATCCCCAAAAACACCCCCCCTGGGGTGGGGGGACCCCAAAAAATCCCCCCCTAAACTGGGGGGACCCCAAAATCCTGGGGGGGGGGGGGCCCAAACCCCTCCCAGGAGACCCCAAAACCCATCACGGGCAACCCCAAAACCCCCCAGAAAGTCCCCAAACCCCCCAAAAAACCCCAAAATCACCTGGGGGGGGTCCCCAAAATCCTTGAGGGTGGGGGGAGGACCTGGAATATTCCAGAACCCCCCAAAAAAACCCCCTGAGGGTCCCCAAAACCCCCCCAGAAGACCCCAAAAACGACTTTGGGGGAGCCAAAAATCACCCTAAAAGAGCCCCAAAAACCCCCTAAAAGACCCCAAACCCCCCCCGGGGGGGGTCCCCGAGGTGCAGGGGGGGGTCCCCGAGGTGCAGGGGGGGTGAGGCCAATTTGGGGACCCCCCTGACCCCCCCTGTGCCCCCCAGGGCTGGTGACCCTCAATGACATGAAGGCCAAGCAGGAGGCGCTGGTGAAGGAGAGGGAGAAGCAGCTGGCAAAGAGGGAGCAGAGCCGGGAGCTGCAGCTGTGAGAGACCCCAAAATCACCCCAAATTACCCCAAATTCACCCCAAAATGGCACTGGGGAGCTTCAGGTTTACCTGGGAAATCAAAACATCCCAAAATAACTCTCAAAACCCCCGAAAATCACCCCAAAATTCACCAGAAAATCCACAAAAATCCCCCCAAAATCCACAAAAATCACCCCAAAATCCACAGAAATCCCCCCAACATCCACAAAAATCCCCCCAAAATCCACAGAAATCACCCCAAAACTCACCCGGGAGTCTCAACTCCCCGTCCCCAAAATCACTCCAAACCCACTCAAAATCACCCCAAAATCACCCAAAATACCCCAAAATCACCCAAAATACCCCAAAACCACCCCAAACTCACCCCAAAATTCCCCTGGAGCCATAGGAATCCACCCTGGAATCTTCAAACACCCCAAAATACCCCAAAAAAACCCCAAAATCCACAAAAATCACCCCAAAATCGAGGCCAGGAGGCGCTGGTGAAGGAGAGGGAAAAGCAGCTGGCAAAGAGGGAGCAGAGCCGGGAGCTGCAGCTGTGAGAGACCCCAAAATCACCCCAATTCACCCCAAATTCACCCCAAATTCACCCAAAATCACCCCAAACCCACCCAAAATCACCCCAAACCCAACCAAAATCACCCCAAACTCACCCAAAATACCCCAAAACCACCCGAAACCCAACCAAAATAACCCAAAATCACCCCAAAATCACCCCCAAATCACCCCAATTCACCCCAAATACCCCAAAATCACCCCAAATTCACCCCAAAATGGCACTGGGGAGGTTAATATTTACTTGGGGAACTCAAAATGCCCCAAAACGCCCCAAAACCCCACGAAAATCACCCCAAAATTCAACTCCCTGCGCCCAAATTGACCCAAAATCACCCCAAACTCACCCAAAATACCCCAAAATACCCCAAAATCATCCCAAATTCACCCAAAATCACCCCAAAATACCCCAAAATCACCCCAAACCCACCCAAAATCACCCCAACCCCACCCAAAATACCCCAAAATCAGCACAAACTCACCCAAAATACCCCAAACCACCCGAAACCCAACCAAAATAACCCAAAATCACCCCAAAATCACCCCCAAATCACCCCAATTCACCCCAAATACCCCAAAATCACCCCAAAATGGCACTGGGGAGGTTAAAATTTATTTGGGGAACTCAAAACGCCCCAAAACCCCACGAAAATCATCCCAAAATTCACCCCGGGAGCCTCAACTCCCCATCCCCAAAATCACCCCAAAATCACCCAAAATCACCCCAAAATCATCCAAAATACCCCAAATTCACCCAAAATACCCCAAAATCACCCCAGACCCACCCAAAATACCCCAAATTCACCCAAAATCACCCCCAAATCACCCCAAATTCACCCAAAATCACCCCAAAATCACCCAAAATACCCCCAAACCCACCCAAAATCACCCCAGAATGGCACTGAGGGGTTTAAAATTTACTTGGGGGACTCAAAATGCCCCAAAATCACCCCAAATTCACCCAAAATCACTCCAAATCACCCCAAAATCACCCCAAATACCCCAAAATCACCCCAATTCACCCCAAAATGGCACTGGGGAGGTTAAAATTTATTTGGGGAACTCAAAATGCCCCAAAACCCCACGAAAATCACCCCAAAATTCACCCAGGACTCTCAACTCCCCGTCCCCAAAATCACCCCAAACCCACCCAAAAATCATCCCAAAATCACCCCAAACCCACCCAAAATCACCCCAAAATCTCATTGGGGAGCTTGAAATTTATTTATTTAATTTATTTATTAATTTATAAAATTGTTACACTTTAAAAGACCCCAAAACCCCACGAAAATCACCCCAAAATTCACCCCGGGAGCCTCAACTCCCTGCGCCCAAATTGACCCAAAATCGCCCCAAACTCACCCAAAATACCCCAAAATCAGCACAAATTGACCCAAAATCGCCCCAAACTCACCCAAAATACCCCAAAATCAGCACAAATTCACCCAAAATCACCCAAACTCACCCAAAATACCCCAAAATCACCCCAAACCCAACCAAAGTACCCCAAACCCACCCAAAATCACCCCCAAATCACCCCAAAATCACCCCAAACTCACCCAAAATACCCCAAATTCACCCCAAACCCACCCAAAATCACCCAAATTCACCCAAAATCAACCCCAAAGTCCCTCCCAGTCCCTCCCAGTGCTCCCAGTGCTCCCAGTGCCCATTCCCAGCACTCCCAGTGCCCATTCCCAGTGCTCCCAGTGCCCATTCCCAGCACTCCCAGTGCCCATTCCCAGCACTCCCAGTGCCCATTCCCAGCACTCCCAGTGCCCATTCCCAGTGCCCATTCCCAGTGCTCCCAGTGCCCATTCCCAGTGCCCATTCCCAGTGCTCCCAGTGCTCCCAGTGCCCATTCCCAGTGCTCCCAGTGCCCATTCCCAGTGCTCCCAGTGCCCATTCCCAGTGCCCATTCCCAGTGCTCCCAGTGCCCATTCCCAGTGCCCATTCCCAGTGCTCCCAGTGCCCATTCCCAGTGCCCATTCCCAGCACCCATTCCCAGTGCCCATTCCCAGTGCCCATTCCCAGTGCTCCCAGTGCTCCCAGTGCCCATTCCCAGTGCTCCCAGTGCCCATTCCCAGTGTTCCCAGTGCTCCCAGTGCTCCCAGTGCCCATTCCCAGTCCCTGCCAGTGCTCCCAGTGCCCATTCCCAGTGCTCCCAGTGCTCCCAGTGCCCATTCCCAGTGCTCCCAGTGCCCATTCCCAGTGCTCCCAGTGCTCCCAGTGCTCCCAGTGCCCATTCCCAGTCCCTGCCAGTGCTCCCAGTGCCCATTCCCAGTGCTCCCAGTGCTCCCAGTGCCCATTCCCAGTGCCCATTCCCAGTGCTCCCAGTGCCCATTCCCAGTGCTCCCAGTCCCCATTCCCAGTGTTCCCAGTGCCCATTCCCAGTGCTCCCAGTGCTCCCAGTGCTCCCAGTGCCCATTCCCAGTGCTCCCAGTGCCCAGTGCTCCCAGTGCCCATCCCAGTGCTCCCAGTGCCCATTCCCAGTGCTCCCAGTGCCTCCCAGTGCCCATTCCCAGTGCTCCCAGTGCCCAGTGCCCATTCCCAGTGCTCCCAGTGCCCATTCCCAGTGCTCCCAGTGCTCCCAGTGCCCCCAGTGCCCATTCCCAGTGCCCATTCCCAGTGCCCATTCCCAGTGCTCCCAGTGCTCCCAGTGCCCATTCCCAGTGCTCCCAGTGCTCCCAGTGCCCATTCCCAGTGCTCCCAGTGCCCATTCCCAGTGCCCATTCCCAGTGCTCCCAGTGCCCATTCCCAGTGCCCATTCCCAGTGCCCAGTGCCCATTCCCAGCTCCCAGTGCCCATTCCCAGTGCTCCCAGTGCCCATTCCCAGTGCTCCCAGTGCCCATTCAGTGCCCATTCCCAGTGCCCATTCCCAGTGCTCCCAGTGCCCATTCCCAGTGCCCATTCCCAGTGCTCCCAGTGCTCCCAGTGCTCCCAGTGCCCATTCCCAGTGCTCCCAGTGCCCCCAGTGCCCATTCCCAGTGCCCATTCCCAGTGCTCCCAGTGCCCATTCCCAGTGCTCCCAGTGCCCATTCCCAGTGCTCCCAGTGCCCATTCCCAGTGCTCCCAGTGCTCCCAGTGCCCATTCCCAGCACTCCCAGTGCCCATTCCCAGCACTCCCAGTGCCCATTCCCAGTGCCCATTCCCAGTGCTCCCAGTGCTCCCAGTGCCCATTCCCAGTGCTCCCAGTGCCCATTCCCAGTGCTCCCAGTGCTCCCAGTGCTCCCAGTGCCCATTCCCAGTCCCTGCCAGTGCTCCCAGTGCCCATTCCCAGTGCCATCCCAGTGCTCCCAGTGCCCATTCCCAGTGCTCCCAGTGCCCATTCCCAGTGCTTCCCAGTGCTCCCAGTGCTCCCAGTGCCCATTCCCAGTCCTCCAGTGCTCCCAGTGCCCATTCCCAGTGCTCCCAGTGCTCCCAGTGCCCATTCCCAGTGCCCATTCCCAGTGCTCCCAGTGCCCATTCCCAGTGCTCCCAGTGCCCATTCCCAGTGCTCCCAGTGCCCATTCCCAGTGCTCCCAGTGCTCCCAGTGCTCCCAGTGCTCCCAGTGCTCCCAGTGCCCATTCCCAGTGCTCCCAGTGCCCATTCCCAGTGCTCCCAGTGCCATCCCAGTGCTCCCAGTGTCCCAGTGCCCATTCCCAGTGCTCCCAGTGCCCATTCCCAGTGCCATTCCCAGTGCTCCCAGTGCCCATTCCCAGTGCTCCCAGTGCCCATTCCCAGTGCTCCCAGTGCTCCCAGTGCCCATTCCCAGTGCCCATTCCCAGCGCTCCCAGTGCCCATTCCCAGCACTCCCAGTGCCCATTCCCAGTGCCCATTCCCAGTGCTCCCAGTGCCCATTCCCAGTGCTCCCAGTGCCCATTCCCAGTGCTCCCAGTGCCCTCCCAGTGCCCATTCCCAGTGCTCCCAGTGCCCATTCCCAGTGCTCCCAGTGCCCATTCCCAGTGCCCATTCCCAGTGCTCCCAGTGCCCATTCCCAGTGCTCCCAGTGCCCATTCCCAGTGCCCATTCCCAGTGCTCCCAGTGCCCTTCCCAGTGCCCATTCCCAGTGCTCCCAGTGCCCATTCCCAGCGCTCCCAGTGCCCATTCCCAGTGCTCCCAGTGCCCATTCCCAGTGCCCATTCCCAGTGCTCCCAGTGCCCATTCCCAGTGCTCCCAGTGCCCATTCCCAGTGCCCATTCCCAGTGCCTCCCACTCCCAGTGCCCATTCCCAGCGCTCCCAGTGCCCATTCCCAGTGCCCATTCCCAGTGCCCATTCCCAGTGCTCCCAGTGCCCATTCCCAGTGCTCCCAGTGCCCATTCCCAGTGCCCATTCCCAGTGCTCCCAGTGCCCATTCCCAGCACTCCCAGTGCCCATTCCCAGCACTCCCAGTGCCCATTCCCAGTGCCCATTCCCAGTGCTCCCAGTGCCCATTCCCAGCACTCCCAGTGCCCATTCCCAGTGCCCATTCCCAGTGCTCCCAGTGCCCATTCCCAGCGCTCCCAGTGCCCATTCCCAGTGCCCATTCCCAGTGCCCATTCCCAGCGCTCCCAGTGCCCATTCCCAGTGCTCCCAGTGCCCATTCCCAGTGCCCATTCCCAGTGCCCATTCCCAGTGCTCCCAGTGCCCATTCCCAGTGCCCCCAGTCCCCATTCCCAGTGCTCCCAGTGCCCATTCCCAGTGCCATCCCAGTGCATTCCAGTGCCATTCCCAGTGCCCCAGTGCTCCAGTGCTCCCAGTGCCCATTCCCAGTGCTCCCAGTGCTCCCAGTGCCCATTCCCAGTGCTCCAGTGCCCAGTGCCATCCCAGTGCCCATTCCCAGTGCTCTCAGTTCCCAGTGCCCATTCCCAGCGCTCCCAGTGCCCATCAGTCCCATTCCCAGTGCCCATTCCCAGTGCTCGTTCGCCAGTGCCCATTCCCAATTCTGCTCATTCCAGTGCCCATTCCCAGTGCTCCCAGTGCCCATTCCCAGTGCTCCCAGTGCCCATTCCCAGTTGCCCATTCAGCTCAGTGCCCATTCCCAGTGCCCATTCCCAGTGCCCCCAGTCCCCATTCCCAGTGCCCATTCCCAGTGCCCCCAGTCCCCATTCCCAGTGCTCCCAGTGCCCATTCCCAGTGCCCATTCCCAGCGCTCCCAGTGCCCATTCCCAGTGCCCATTCCCAGTCCATCCCAGTCCTTCCCAGTCCATCCCAGTTCCTCTCAGGCAGCTGGAGCGGCAGCGCTCCCAGTGCCCATTCCCAGTGCCCATTCCCAGTGCCCATTCCCAGTGCTCCCAGTGCCCATTCCCAGTGCTCCCAGTCCATCCCAGTCCCCCAGTCCATCCCAGTGCTCCCAGTCCATCCCAGTTCGTCTCAGGCAGCTGGAGCGGCAGCGCTCCCAGTGCTCCCAGTGCTCCCAGTGCCCATTCCCAGTGCTCCCAGTGCTCCCAGTCCATCCCAGTCCCTCCCAGTGCTCCCAGTCCATCCCAGTTTGTCTCAGGCAGCTGGAGCGGCAGCGCTCCCAGTGCCCATTCCCAGTGCTCCCAGTGCCCATTCCCAGTGCTCCCAGTGCCCATTCCCAGTGCCCATTCCCAGTGCTCCCAGTGCCCATTCCCAGTGCTCCCAGTGCCCATTTCCAGTGCCCATTCCCAGTGCCCATTCCCAGTGCTCCCAGTGCCCATTCCCAGTGCCCATTCCCAGTGCTCCCAGTGCCCATTCCCAGTGCTCCCAGCGCTCCCAGTGCCCATTCCCAGTGCCCATTCCCAGTGCCCCCAGTCCCCATTCCCAGTGCTCCCAGTGCCCATTCCCAGTGCCCATTCCCAGTGCTCCCAGTGCCCATTCCCAGTGCTCCCAGTCCACCCCAGTTCATTCCAGGCAGCTGGAGCAGCAGCGCTCCCAGTGCCCATTCCCAGTGCTCCCAGTGCCCATTCCCAGTGCCCATTCCCAGTGCCCATTCCCAGTGCTCCCAGTGCCCATTCCCAGTGCTCCCAGTCCCTCCCAGTCCATCCCAGTTCGTCTCAGGCAGCTGGAGCGGCAGCGCTCCCAGTGCCCATTCCCAGTGCTCCCAGTGCCCATTCCCAGTGCTCCCAGTGCCCATTCCCAGTGCTCCCAGTCCCTCCCAGTCCATCCCAGTTCGTCTCAGGCAGCTGGAGCGGCAGCGCTCCCAGTGCCCATTCCCAGTGCTCCCAGTGCTCCCAGTGCCCATTCCCAGTGCTCCCAGTGCTCCCAGTCCATCCCAGTTCCCCCCATTGCAGGCAGCTGGAGCGGCAGCGCTCCCAGTGCCCATTCCCAGTGCTCCCAGTCCATCCCAGTGCTCCCAGTGCTCCCAGTCCATCCCAGTTCATTGCAGGCAGCTGGAGCGGCAGCGCGAGCGGGAGCGCAAACAGGAGGCCAAGAGGAAAATCAGCAGCCTCAGCTTCAGCCTCGGGGATGAGGAGGAGGAGGAGGAGGAGGAGGGTGGGGATTTGGGGGGATTTTGGGGGGTCCCTGGAGGATTTGGGGGGTCCTTGGGGGGTCCTTGGGGGATTTTGGGGGTCCTGGGATGATTTTGGGGGTCCTGGGAGATTTTGGGGGATTTGGGGGTCCTGGAGGGGATTTGGGGGATTTTTGGGGATTTGGGGGTCCTGGAATGATTTTGGGGGTCCTGGGGATTTTGGGGGATTTGGGGGGTCCTGGGGGATTTTGGGGGTCCTGAAGGGGATTTGGGGGTCCTTGGGGGATTTTGGGGGTTTGGGATCAGCAGCCTCAGCTTCAGCCTCGGGGATGAGGAGGAGGAGGAGGAAGGTGGGGATTTGGGGGGTCCTTGAAAGGATTTGGGAGGGGATTTGGGGGATTTTGGGATGATTTTTGGGGATTTTGGGGATTTGGGGTCTGGGGGGATTTGGGGGTTTGGGATCAGCAGCCTCAGCTTCAGCCTCGGGGATGAGGAGGAGGAGGAGGAAGGTGGGGATTTGGGGGTCCTGGGGAATTTGAGGGAGATTTGGGGGTCCCTGAAGGGTTTGGGGGGTCCTGGGGGATTTTGGGGGGATTTTGGGGGTCCTTGAGGGATTTGGGGGTTTGGGATCAGCAGCCTCAGCTTCAGCCTCGGGGATGACGAGGAGGAGGAGGACGAGGAAGGTGGGGATTTGGGGGGTCCTGGAGGGGATTTGGGGGGTCCTGGAGGGGATTTGGGGGTCCCAGGGGGATTTGGGGGTCCTGGAGGGATTTGGGGGTCCCAGAAGGAGTCTGGGGGGTTTGGGATCGGCAGCCTCAGCTTCAGCCTCGAGGAGGAGGAGGAGGAAGGTGGGGTTGGGGGAATTTTGGGGGATTTGGGGGTCCTGGGGGGATTTGGGGGTCCCAGGGGGATTGGGGGTTTGGGATCAGCAGCCTCAGCTTCAGCCTCGGGGACGGAGGAGGAGGAGGAGGAGGAGGAAGGTGGGGATTTGGGGGTCCTGGGGGATTTGGGGTGTCCTGGAGGGGATTTGGGGGTTTCTGGGGAATCTGGGGGTCCTGGAGGGATTTGGGGGTCTTGGGGGGGAGGATTTGGGGGATCCTGAGTCTGTGTTGGAGGGATACTGGGGAGTCCTTGGGGATTTTGGGAGGGTCTCAAGGGGATTTGGGGGATTTTGGGGGCTCAGGGGATTTAGGGGTCCCTGGGGGTCTCAGCCCTCTCCCTTCTGTGCCCTCTCAGCCCCGAAGACCCCCAAAAAGCGAAAATTGGGGAAAACCCGATGTGGACACTCAGCTTCCTGCCCGACAGAGACAGGGAGGTACGGGGGTTTGGGGGTCCTGGGGGGCTTGGGGGACCTGGGGGTCCTGGGGGTCTTGGGGGATTTGGGGGTCCTGGAGGGGATTTGGGGGGGACCTGGGGGATTTGGGGGTCCTGGGGGATTTGGGGGTCCTGGGGGGTCCTGGGGGGATTTGGGGGATTTGGGGGTTCTGGGGGATTTGGGGGTCCTGGGGGATTTGGGGGGGACCTGGGGGATTCTGGGGGTCCTGGGGGATTTGGGAGGTTCTGGGGGATTTAGGGGGACCTGGGAGGGATCTGGGGGGTCCTGGGGGATTTGGGGGTTCTGGGGGATTTGGGGGACCTGGGAGGGATCTGGGGGTCCTGGGGGATTTGGGGGATCCTGGGGGGATTTGGGGGACCTGGGGGAGTTTGGGGTGTTAGGAGAGTCTCAGGAAGGTCTGGGGGATTTGGGGGGTCCTGGGGAGCTTGGGGAGTCTGGGGGTGATTTGGGAGGTCCTGGGGGATTTGAGGAGTCCTGGGGGGTGATTAGGGGGTCTGGGGGATTTAGGGGTCCTGAGGGGGGGATTTGGGGGGTCCAGGGGGATTTGGGGGTCTGGGGGTCCTGGGGGATTTGGGGGACCCTGGGGTGGATTTGGGGGTCTGAGGGGATTTGGGGGTCCCAGGGAGGTCTGGGGGATTTGGGGGACCCAGGAATGTCTGGGGTGGATTTGGGGGGGTCTGAGGGGATTTGGGGGTCCTGGGGGATTTGTGGGGACCTGGGGGTCTGGGGGCAATTTGGGGGTCCTGGGGGGTCTGGGGGTCCTGGGGGATTTGAGGGGTCTGGGGGAGTTTGGGGTGTTTGGAGGAGTCTCAGGAAAGTCTGGGGGATTGGGGGGGTCCTGGGGGATTTTGGGGGAATTGGGGGTCCTGGGGGGTTTGGGTTGGTCCCAGGAATTTTTAGGGCCATTTTTGGGGATTTCCCAGGTATTTTTGGGGAGGGGGTCCCAGTTTTTTAGGGTTGTTTTGGGGGTCCCAGGTGTGTTTGGGGCTGTTTGGGGGCTGTTTTTGGGGGGTTTCCCAGGTATTTTTTGGGGGGGTCCCAGGTGTGTTTGGGGGTTTTTTGGGGGATCCCAGTTTTTTGGGCTGTTTTTGGGGGCTGTTTTGGGAGGGTTTCCCAGATATTTTTTGGGGGACGTCCCTGTTTTTTTCAGGGTTGTTTTTGGGGGGGGTCCCAGGTTTTTTAGGGCTGTTTTTGGGGGAAGTCCCCATTTTTTTGGGCTGTTTTTGGGGGTGTTTTTGGGGGAAGTCCCCATTTTTGGGGCTGTTTTGGGGGTTTCAGGTATTTTTGGAGGTGTTTCTGGGGGTCCCAGGTGTGTTTGGGGTGTTTTTGGGGTCCTGGTCCTTTTAGGGCTGTTTTTGGGGGAAGTCCCCATTTTTTGGGGTTGTTTTTGGGGGGGAGGTCCCAGGTTTTTTTAGGGTAGTTTTTAGGGGGTCCCAGGTGGTGTTTGGGGGTGTTTTGGGGGCTCCCAGGTACTTTTAGTGCTGTTTTTGGGAAGTCCCCATTTTTTGGGGCTGTTTTTTGGGGAAGTCCTCATTTTTTGGGGCTGTTTTTGGGGGGTTTCAGGTATTTTTCAGGGCAGTTTTTAGGGGTCCCATGTATTTTTGGGGGTGTTTTTGGGGAAGTCCCCATTTTTGGGGCTGCTTTTGGGGGTGTTTCAGGTATTTTTTAGGGCAGTTTTAGGGGGTCCCAGGGGTTGTTTGGGGGTGTATTTTGGGGGGTCTCAGCTGTGCCTCCCAGGAGGGAGGAGAACCGAAGAGGGAGGAGCTGCGCCAGGAGTGGAGGCCAAGCAGAGAAGATCAAGAGTGAGGAGGGGGAGTTTGGGGGGCTCTGGGGAGGCTTTGGGGGTCTAGCAATTTGAGGGTCTGGGGGCAATTTTGGGGGTCTGAGGGGGCTTGGAGGGCCTTTGGGGAGATTTGAGGGGTTTTGGGGGTCCTGGGGGTGACTGGGGGGCTCTGGGGAGGCTTTGGGGGTCTGGGGGCAATTTGAGGGGTCTGGGGGCAATTTTGGGGGTCTGAGGGGGCTTTGGGGGTCCTGAGGGGTTTTGGAGGGTCCTAGGAGGGGTTTGGGGGTCCTGGGGGAAATTTGGGGGTCCTGGGGGCAATTTGGGGGTTCTGGGACAATTTGGGGGCCTGGGGGCAATTTGAGGGGTCCTGGGGGCAATTTGGGGGCCCAGGGGGTCTTGGGGTTCTGGGGCAATTGGGGGTCTGGGACAATTTGGGGGGCCCAGGGGTTGTGGGGTTCTGGGGCAATTTGGGGGTCCTGGGGGCAATTTTGGGGTTCTGGGACAATTTGGGGGTGTCTGGGGCAATTTAGCGCGGGGCTTCAGTCTGGGGGCAATTTGGGTCCGGGGAATTCTGGGGTCCCGGCAATTTTGGGGTTCTGGGACAATTTGGGGTTCTGGGACACTCTGGGGGCCTGGCAATTTGGGGGTCCTGTGGGAGCTTTGGGGTCCCAGAGGGGGCTGGGTCTTGGGGG
>NW_026086655.1:0-14303 GCF_022539395.1 Myiozetetes cayanensis | reverse complement strand
GGGGGAATTCTGGTTGTCCTGGGGTGGGTAAGACAACCTCGGAAAATACACCTGAGTGAGTGGGGGTTTCCCTGAGGGCTCAGTTCACTCCTGTCCTTTCCTCTCTCTCGGGTTCCCGTTTACTTGGCCACTTTCGGTAATAAATATTGGGTTTCATTTTGAGCTTTCATCAGTGTCTTGGTTTTCAATCTCAGCATCCTCTCAGACTCACCCCGTTACAGGGACTCAGACTGACAATTCCAGCGAATGTGTTCAGACTCCAATCAAATGCATTTCCACCCAGGAAGGAAAGCATTTACCCTCCATCTCTCCTGTGCAACTGGTGAGCTGCCATGGTCCATAACAAACTTATGAGACCTGCAGGGTTCGAAGCACAGGGTAGCAGATCCTGGGCAGATCTGCTTTTGTTCAAAATGGAGGGCTTTTATAGAGCAAGCTGAGGAGAGTTCTGGAAAAAGTGAGTGGATATGTAAAACTAGGAGGGGTTAACATGAATATGTAACAGGGAGGTGGGTGCATGACCACGAGGTAACTTGGAAGGGATATGATTGGGTAGGACACAGACATCGTAGCAAGTTGTGCAATAAGAGAGTAGCAAACAGTCCAAAGGAGAAAACTTTACAGCAACACAGGGGAACATGCCTGAACATACCCTGAAACAATAGCATCAACTTAACTATAGGCTTTAGCCAAACAGTCCCTGCAAACAGTCCATTAGACAAAGGTAGGGTCACTGCTCTTCTCCTCAAGAAACTCTTTCTTCCAGAGCAGGTACAATTCATTTTCCTTGCAGTCACCTCCAACAGTGAGCCACTCTTGGCACTCCATGCACACATAGAGCTTCCTGTGCTGGTACCTTTTGTCTGGGAAGAATCTTCATTCTTATGCCATTTGGCGAGGACTGACCATTCCAACAAAAGGGTTCTGACACCAAACAAATGCATTTCTACCCAGGACAGAAAGACCTTACCTTCCATCTCTCCTGTGGAATTGGTCATCCACTCTTGGCACTCCACACACAGAGCTCTTTCTGCTGACTCTTTATTCCTGGGAGGAATCTTCATTCTTATTCCATTTTAGGACTCAGACTGACCATTTCAGCACAGGTTTTCTGAACCAAAACAAATGCATTTCCTCCCAGGAAAGAAAGCCTTTACCCTTCATCTCGCCTGTGCAATTGTTGACTCAATCTTGGATCTCCATGCAAACATGGAGCTTCCTGTGCTGACACCTTTCATCTGGGAGGAATCTTAATACTTATTCCATTTTGTGACTCAGACTGAAAACTCCAGTCCAAGGGCTCTGGCACCAAATAAATGCATTTCCACCCAGGAAAGGAAGCCCTTACCCTCCATCTCTCCTGTGCAATTGGTGAGTCACTCTTGGCACTCCAGGCACAAAGAGATCTTCTTGTGCTGGCACATTTTGTCTGGGAGGAATCTTCATTCTTATTCCATTTTTGGACTTAGACTTACCATTTCAGCACAGGGGTTCTTAAACCAAACAAATGCATTTCCACCCTGGAAAGAAAGCCTTTACCCTTCATCTCTCCTGTGCAACTGGTGAGCCGTTCTTGGCACTCCATGCACACATGGAGCTTTCTGTGCTGGCACCTTTTGTCTGGGAGGAATCTTCATTCTTATTCCATCTGAGGGAACAGACTAGTGAAGTGCTTAGCTGAAAAAAGACAATGGACAAACCATACTAACAGGCCTCAGATAAACCTGCCCCTGACATAGCCAGAAGCCGCTTTGCAGGCAGTGGAAAGATACAGGAGCAGTGATAACAGACTGCAGGAATGTAAACAAAGAGAAACCTATGAAAAAAACAAGGAAGAGTTTTAGGAGAAAAACAATGTCTTCACATCACATGGACATCTGTGTGCACCCAATAGGCAGTGTGTCAGTAATGCACGCTCGATTCATGGGTTACAGTAAATAACCAATAGTTTGAAAGTGATCACGCCCTGGGGGGCAGTGAAAGTATCTAAGAGGTTGGGTTATGTGAATAAAGAGGAACATCTGAGTAAATCATCCTAATTTGTGTGCAGTTTGTTCTGGAAGCTCCTCTGCCAACATCCACGTTATATCACAGCTGTCCCATTGTTGTCACCAGTCCCCTGTGACGTCACTTGTCCTCAATGATGTCACCGATGTCCCTGTGATGACACCTCTGTCCCCTGTTTTGTAACCCCTGTCCCCTGTGATGTCACCAATAGCCCTGTGACATCACAGCTGTCCCTTTCTTGTCAACAGTCCCATGTGACGTCATTGGTCCCAAATGATGTCACTGGTGTCTCTGTGATGTCACCCCTGTCCTTGTGAGGTCACCAATGTCCCCAGTGATGTCACTGATGTCCTTGGGAGATCACGGCAGCCCCTTTGTTTTCACCAGTCTTCTGTGATGTCACTGGTACACAATGATGTCACTGTTGTCCCTGTAATGTCAGCACTATCCTCTGTGATGTCACCAATGTCCCCCGTGATATCACTGGTGTCTCTGTGTTGATATCCAGGTCCCCTGTGATGTCACCGATGTCTGTGTGACATCACGGCTTTCCCTTTGTTGTCCCCAGTCCCCGGTGATATTTCTGGTCCCCAATGATACCATTGCTGTCCTCTGTGATGTCAACACTGTCCCCCCACGATAGCATCATGTCCTTGTGATGTCACCAATGTCCCTGTGACAGCACTGATGTCTCTGTGAGATCACATTTGTTGGAAACAATCGCCTATGATTTCACAGGTTCCTCTGTGATGTCACCACTGTCCCCTGTGATGTCACCAGTGTTCACAATGATATTACTGGGGTCTCTGTGTTGTCACCTTCACTCTCTGTGATGTCACCAATGTCCCTGTGACATCACGGCTTTCCATTGCTGTAAGCAGTCCCCTGTGATGTCACTGGTCTCCAATGATGTCATTGCTGTCCCGGTGATATCACCACTGTCCCCAGCAGTGCCACCATGTCCTTGTGATGTGACCAATGCCCCTGTGATGTCACCAGACACTTTTCATGTCACCACTTTCCCTGTGAAATCACTGCTGTCCCTCTGTTGTCACTCTGATGTCACTGGTCCCCAATGAGGTCCCTACTGTCTCTGTGATGTCACCACTGTCCCCTGGGATGTCACCGATAGCCCTGTGACATCACATCTTTCCCTTTGTTGTCAACAGTCCTCTGTGAGGCCACTGGTCCTCAGTGATGTCACCCATGTCCCTGTGATGTCACCACTATCCTCTGTAATGCCACCAGTGTAACCGGTAATGTCAGTGGTGGAATGTCACCACTATACCCTTTGATGTTACCACTGACACCGATAATGTCACTGGTGTCTCTAATGTCAGCCCTGGCCTTGTGAAGTCATCGATGTCCCCTGTGATGTCAACAATGTCCCCTATGATGTCACTGCTGTCTGTCTGATTTCACCACTGTGCCGAGCCGTGGCACCATGTCCCAGTCATGTCACTGATGTCAGTGATGTCCCTGTGACATCATGGTTGTCCCTTTCTTGTCAACAGTCCCCTGTGGGGTCACTGGTCCCCAGTCATGTCACTGATATCCCTGTGAAGTCACCACTATCCCCTGTGATGCCACCAGTGTCACCAGTAATGTCACTGGTGTCTCTGTGATGTCATACCTGGTCTTGTGATGTCACCAATGTCCCCTGTCATGTCACAGGTCTCCCTGTGACATCACAGCTGTCCCTTTGTTGTAAACCATCTCCTGTGATGTCATTGGTCACCAGTGATGTCACTGCTTTCTCTGTGATGTCACCACTGTCCCCAGTGGTGGCATTATGACCCCGTGATGTCACCGATGTCCCTGTGATGTCACCAGACACCTTTGAGGTCAGTGATGTCCTTGGGACAGCACAGGATTCCCTTTCTTGCCACAAGTCCCCTGGGACGTCACTGCTCCCCAGTGATATCACCCATGTCTGTGTGATGTCACCACTGTCCCCTGTGATGTCATCAATGTCCCCATTGATATCACTGGTGTCTCTTTGTGATCAAACCAACCCCCTGTGATGTCACCAAAGTCTCTGTGACATCACAGTTTTTCCTTTGCTGTAAGCAGTCTCCTGTGATGTCACTGCTGTCCCTGTGATGTCACCACTGTCCCCAACAGTGCCACCATGTCTCTATGATGTCTCTGATGTCCCTGTGATGTCACCAGACCCCTGTGATGTCACCGATGTCTTTGTGCCATCATGGCTGTCCTTTGTTGTCAAAACTCCCCTGTGAGGTCACTGATCCCCAATAATGTCACTGAGCTTCCTATGATGTCACCCCTCTTCCCTCTGATGTCACCGATGTCACTGGCATTGTCACTAGTGTCTCTGTGATGTCACTCCTCTCCTTGTGAAGTCACTGAAGTCCCCTGTGATGTCACCAATGTCCCTGTGACATCACAGCTTTCCCATTGTTGTCACCATTCCCCTGTTATGTCACTGGTTTCCAAAGATGTCACTGCTGTCTCTGCGATGTCAACACTGTCCCCAGCGGTGGCTCCATGTCCCCATGATGTCACTGATTTCCCTGCGACATCAGGACTTTCCTTTTTTATCACAAGTCCCCTGTGATGTCACTGATCTCCAATGATTTCTCTGGTGTCCCTGTGATGTCACCATGTTCCCTGATGAAGTCACTGGTGTCTCTATGATGTCAACCCTGTCCTTGTGAATTTACCCATGTCCCAGTGACATCACGGCTCTCCCTTTGTGGTCAGCATTCTCCTCTGATGTCACTGGTCCCCAATAATGTCCCTGCTGTCTCTGTGATGTCACCACCACCCCCTGTGTTGTCACCAATAGTCCTGTGACATCGTGGCTGTCCCTTTGGTGTCAACAGTCCCCTGTGAGGTCACTGGTCCCCAGTGATGTCACCGATGTCCCTGTGATGTCACCACTATCCTCTATGATGCCACCAGTGTCACAGATAATGTCACTGGTGTCTCCGTGATGTCATCCCTTGCCTTGTGAATCAACAATGTCCCCGTTGATGTCACTGCTTTCTCTGTGGTGTCAACACACAACCACTTCCCCAGAAATGGTACCATGTCCCAATGATGTCACCGATTATCCCTTTGTTGTTATTAGTCCCCTGTGATGTTGCTGTTCCACAGTGATGTAGCCTTTGTATCTGTGATGTCACCACTGTCCCCTGTGACATCAGCAATGTCTCCGATGATTTCATTGGTATCTTTATAATTTCAACCCTCTTCTTATGAAGACACTGATATCCCTGTGACATCAGGGTTGTCCCTTTGTTGTCAACAGTCCCATGTCATGTCACTGGTCCCAGATGATGTCACTGGTGTCTCTGTGATGTCACCCTTCTACTTGTGAAGGCACCGATGTCCCATGTGATGTCAGCGATCTCTCTTTGACATCATGGCTGTCATTTGTTGTCACCAGTCCCCTGTGATTTCATTGGTCCCCAATGATGTCACCCACGTCCCTGTGATGTCACCACTGTCCCCTTTGATGTCACCCATGTCCCAGTGGTGTCACTGGGGTCTCTGTGATGTCACTCCTGTCTTTTTGAAGTCACCGATGACCCCAGTGATGCCACCCATGTCCCTGGGATGTCACCACTGACCCATGTGATGTCACCACTGACACTGATAATGTCACTGGTGTCTCTGTGATGTCACCCCTGGTCTTGTGAAGCCAGTGATGTCCCCTGTCATTTCATAGATGTCCCCAGTGATGTCATTGCTCTATCTGTGATGTCACAACTGTACCGAGCTGTGACACCATGTTCCCATATTGTCACTGATGTCAGCGATGTCCCTGTGACATCACGGCTATCCCTTTGTTGACAACAGTCTCCTGTGACGTCACTGGTGCCCAGTGACGTCACCCATCTCCTTGTGACGTCACCACTGTGTGCTGTGATGTCAATAATGACCCTGATGATGTCACTGGTGTCACTGTGATGTCAATCCCTTCTTTTTGAAGTCACTGAAGTCCCCTGTGATGTCACCAATGTCCCTGTGACATCACGGCTGTCTCCTTGTTGTCAGTAGTCCCCTGTGATGTCACTGGTCCCCTAGTGATGTCACTGCTGTCTCTGTGATGTCACCACTGTCCCCAGCAGTGGCACCATGTCCTGGTATGGAACACCGATGTCCCTGTGATGTCACCAGACCCCTTTGATGTCATTGATGTCCCTGTGACATCACAGCTGTCCTTTTCTTGTCACCAGTCCCCTGGGATGTCACTGGTCCCCAGTGATATCACCTATGTCTGTGTGATGTCACCACTGCCCTCTGTGGTGTCCCCAATGTCCCCAATGATGTCACTACACTCTCTGTAATGTCACCCTTATCATTGTGAAGTCACCAATGTCCCCATTGATATCACCGATGTCACTGTGATATCACAATTGTCCCTTTGTTTTCACCAGTTCCCTGTGATGTCACTGGTCCTCAATGGTGTAACCTCTGTCCCTGTGATGTCACCAGTGTCACCGATGATGTCACTGGTGTCTCTGTGATGTCACCCCTGGTCTTGTGAAGTCACTGATGTGCCCTGTGACACCACTAATGTCCCTGTGACATCACGGCTGTCCTTTTGTTTTCACCAGTCCCCTGTGATGTCACTGGTCCTCAATGCTGTATCCTCTGTCCCTGTGATGTCACCACTGTCCCCAGTGAGTTCAGCAATGTCCCCGATGATGTCACTTGTGTCTCTATAATGTCAACCCCGTACTTGTGAGGTCATTGATGTCCCCGTGACATCACGGCTGTCCCTTTATTGTCAACAGTCTGTTACCTAAATGACTGTGGGGAGCAGGAGTTAAGATAAGGATACAAAAGCTTTAATGAGCCCCCAGGCTTTCTGGAATACCCGCAGTGTGCTCCCGAAATACAGATGTTCATAGTTTTTATAATGATTTTTACCCAATCCCGTCCTGTTACCACCCAGGTTCTACCCCTGCCACACCTCTTGGGAATTGGGTCTGGGGGTGTTTTGGGACCCCCTCTTCTTCATCTTCATCTTCCTCAGAACATGTAATATCCTTGGAGGCCTTCCAGAATTCTAGACCTGAAAGTTGTTGGGTCTATGGCTATATCTTGTTCCGTAGGGTTAGGGTGTTCTTCTACAATTCTACCTTGAAAAAGAGACTAAACAGGCTATGGAATTTAGGGAATTGATATGGGAATGGGTAACAGGGGTTTGAGCTGGTGTGTTAAGGGTAAAGGGATAATATGCTGCTACTCTAAAATCTACATTTACTACATAACTACTTCTAAGGTCTACCAAAATAAAAAAATTAAAACATCAAAACTCCAAGATATCACTGGGGAGACACGAAGGGTCTTTGGGGTTACACGGTGAGAGAAAGTGGAGATGTCTTCGGCCTGAGCTTAGCTGAGACATCCTCCAGACCCTCAAACCTTCATATTCATACTGTTCTACTGTCCCTCCATTCTTTCCTTGGATTTTCTTTCCTAACCTAAATCCCAGCCAAAAGTAATTTTAACACTGACTGGACCCAGAAAGGCCCATGCCATTGGAGCATTAAAATACCATGTGAGGTCAAAGGGTCACATCTGTTCCTGCATCAAAATTGTCATCAGTTGGCAGATAGAAGTTTGTCATAATGTTAAAGTTTTAGAAAAAAAGAACTCTGCATATTCCCATTTTGGATGGGTTTGATGTCCCCACATGAGCCCCGTGAAGCAGGTTTTTGTTAAAACTCCTGGAGACAGAGAGTTACTCTTGGGGGACATTTCACCTCACCCTTCTCCTTGGATGAGGCAGAAACATCCCCTTTCTCTTGCCCTTCTCGGTGTGTGGGGCGAAAGTCGCCCTTGTCAGGGAGCCCCTGCAGGCTCTGCTCCTCCGGTGATCCAACAGCGGCCCCTGCTGACCGGGATTGGAATTGCGCCAAAAAGCGAGGAATACCGGACTGTTTCCTTTTTTTTGAGGGGGATTTTTGGTACAGGATTACTCGATGATCCTTGTGGGTCTCTTCCAACTTGGAATATTGGGTGTGATTCTGTGGAGTTCCACAGGGCTGTGTGTGAGGAGAGAGCAGGGCCTGAGCAAAGCAGAGCAGGGCAATGGCAGCACAGCCCTTGAGCACTGTGAAGACACAGCACAGGATGCAGATCCAGAGGGGAATGGCTGACCCTGGAATAAGGGTGGATCACAATGTGGACAAAATATGTCTAGGAGGGAGGAGCACTGGAGTGCTGCTGAGAGGGGCAGGACAGGGCCTGTCCTGGGCACAGGGCAGGACACAGGCTGTGTGGATCAGGCGTGCAGCAGTGATGGGCAGAGCTGCTTTGGGGAAGGTAGGAGGATGATTGCTTCCTTCAGCCCCCAGGGGACTCTGAACAAAAGGGGGTGATTTTCAACACTTCCCAATGGGTTCAGGGCAGAGTGTAACACCTGGGAGGTGCTGAAATGCTTTAGGCATCAGAGCCATCCACCTGGAACCACAAACCACACAAAAAACGGACTTGGGGTGGTGTCAAACAAAGGAAAAAGGAGATGTGGGATGGAGCCACATAGGTGGGAAAATTCTTGTCTAGTAAATCCTCAGTAATGGGAATGTGGAAGGGGCACGAGGCTGAGCTCTCTCCAGAGCCACAACTTCGTAGGGCATTCATTTCTTGATCCTCACAGATGACAGATGGTGGACCTGGGATCCCCAGGGTGTCTCAGTGTGTACAGCAGCTGGGGGAGCTGCAGGCACTCAGTCTGTGCCTTTCTCCTCCCAGGCAGCTGGTCCAGCTCCCAGGCAGGCACAGCCACCAATGGGGAAGGATTCCCTCCTCACACACTCAGTGACCCTCAGCATCAGGGTCATGGCTGCCCAGCTGCCACCACCAGGACATGAGAAGGTTCATCAACTGGGATCTCACTGGACTGGAATGGCATATCCTACTCACTGCTTCCTCTCCTCATCACGCCTTCTCTGGTCTTTTCTCTTTTTCTAAGAGCCCATGTCAGCCAGTTGGGCAGATTTGCATGAGCTGGCTGGTTCCACATTCATCTAAAGGATCAAGATGGGAGCTGGGGAAGGAGTTCAGTGTCTGGGATGGTCCCTGCACAGGACACCAAGAATCATGAGCTCTACATTTCTCTAACAGACAGTAACCCTTCGACTAAGACAATATTCTCTGTCTGAGGCAAGTGATAACTTGTGAGCCCTTTCCACTCTTCTTTCCTCCTAGACATATTTTGTCCACATTGTGACCCACTCTTTTTCCAGGGTCAACCTCTGGATCTGGATCCTGTGCTGTGTCCTCACAGTGCTCAAGGGCTGTGCTGCCATTGCCCTGGAAGATCTCTGGGCTGTAAACAAAGCCCTTTATTAAAGGATATATGTGTGTTGGATGAACAACGAAAGAACACAAAACCAACCAAATAATCCTGTACCAAAAATTCCCCTCAAATAAAAGAAATAGTCCGATATTCCTCATTTTTGGTGTAATTCCAATCTCGGTCAGGAGGGGCCACTGTTTGATCACCGGAGGGGCAGAGCCTGCAGGGGCTCCCTGACAAGGGTGATTTTCGCCCCACGCACTGAGAAGGGGAAGAGAAAGGTGGGGTTTGCCTCATGCAACCCTAACTCTAACCCTAACCCTAACCCTAATCGTAACCCTATTCCTTAATCTAACCAAAAAGTTACCTAAACCCTAACCCTAAACCCTAATCCTAACCCTATCCTTTACTCTAACCCAAATGTTACCTAAAACCTAACCCTAACCTAACCCTTACCCCTAAACCTAACCCTAGAACCTAAGCCTATGCCTAACCCTAATCCCTAAACCCTAATGAAAGGGACACTCTTGACATCACTGGGGACGAGTGTCATCACTGGGGTTTGGTGAAAACAAAGAGACAGCTGTGATGTCACAGGGACATTGGTGACATCACATAAGACATAAGTGACATCACAAGTACATGGCTGACATAAAAGATATGTCAGTGACCTCACTGGGGATATTGCTGACATCACAGGGGACAGTGGTGACACCACAGGGACAGCTGTGACATCATTGGGGACCAGTGACATCACAGGGGGCTGGTTAGAAAAAGGTGACAGTTGTGATGTCACAGGGACATCAGTGACATGAAAGGAGTCTGGTGACATCGCAGGGACATGGGTGACATCACTGAGGACCAGTGACATCACAGATAACTGGTAAAAACAAAGGGACAGTGGTGATGTCACAGTGACATCGGTGACATCAATGGGGACATTGGTGACTTCACAAGGACAAGGGTGGAATTACAGAGACAGCAGTGACATCATCGGGGACACTACTAACATCACAGGGGACAGTGGTGACATCACACGGACATTGGTGATATCAGTGGGGACCAGTGACATCCCAGGGGACTGGTGACAAGAAAGGGACAACTGTGATGTCACAGGGACATCACTGACATCAAAGGGGTTTGGTGACATCACAGGGACATTAGTGACATCACGGGGACATAATGCCACCTCTGGGGACAGTGGTGATATCACAGAGACTGAAGTGACATCATCCGGGACCAGTGACGTCACAAGGGACTGATGACAAGAAAGGGACAGTCGTGATGTCACAGGGACATCAGTGACATCACAGGGGACTTTAGTGACTTCAATAGGACAGGGGTGACATCACAGGAAAGTCAGTGACATCACTGGGGATCAGTGACATCACAGGGGAGTGTTGAGAGCACAGAGACAGCCATGATGGCACAAAGCCACCTGTGACATCACAGGGACATCACTGACATCATAGGGACATGGTGGCACTGCTGGGGACAGTGGTGACATCACAGAGAAAGAAGTGACATTATTGGGGACCAGTGACGTCACAAGGGACTGTTGTCCACAAAGGGACAGCCATAATGTCACAGGGACATTTGAGATGTTACAGGGGACATCGGTGACATCACAAGGCTAGCTGTGACATCACAGAGACACTAATGACATCATCGGTGACACTGGTGGCATCACAGGGGACAGTGGTGACATCACTGGGACATCGGTGACATCACTGGAGAACAGTGGTATCACAGAGGACTGTTGTCTACAAAGGGACAGCTGTGATGTCACAGGGACATCACTGCCATCGGTGACATGATGGGGACGTGGTGCCCATCACAGAGACAGCAGGACATCATTAGGGTCATTGTTGACATCACAGGGGACAGTGATGACACCACAGAGACACCAGTGACATTAAAGATGACATCTTTGATATCACAGGGGACATCAGTGGCTTCACAAGGCCAGGGCTGACATCACAGAGACATTAGTGACATCATCGGGGACATTGGTGACATCACAGGGGGCAGTGGTGACATCACGGAGACAGCAGGACATCACTGGGGACCAGTGACATCAGAGTGATGACAGAGGGACAGCAGTGATGTCACAGGGACATTGGTGACATCAAAGAGGTCTGGTGACATCACAGGGAAATGGTGGCACTGTTGGGGACAGTGGTGAAATCACAGTGACAGCAGTGACATTATTGGGGACCAGTGACCAGGAGAATGTTGACAACAAAGGGAGAGCTGTGATGTCACGGTGACATCGGTAAATTCACAAGGAGAGGGTTGACATCATAGAGACACCAGTGACATCATCAGGGACAGAGGTGACATCACAGGGACAGCAGAGATATCATTGGGGACCAGTGACATCATAGAGGACTGGTGACAAAAAAGCAAAGCCCTGATGTCACAGGGAAATCAGTGACATCATAGGGACATGGAGCCACCGCTGGGGACAGTGGTGACATCACAGAGGCAGCAGTGACATCATTGGAAACCAATGACAAAACAGGGGACTGGTGACAACAATGGGAATGTCATGATGTCACAGGGACATTGGTGACATCACAGGGGACATCAGTGACTGCACAAAGCCAGGGGTGACATCACAGAGACACCACTGACATCATCAGTGACACAGGTGACATCACAGGGACATTGGTGACATCAGTGGGGACATTGGTGACTTCACAAGGACAAGGGTGGTGTTACAGAGACAGCAGTGACATCATCAGGGACACTGGTGGCACCACAGAGGGCAGTGGTGACATCACAGAGACATCGGTGATATCACACGGGACCAGTGATGTCACAGGGGACTGGTGACTAGAAGGGAAATGCTGTGATGTCACAGGGACATGGTTGACATCAAAGGCATCTGGTGACATCACAGGGACATCAGTGACATCATGAGGACATAATGCCACCGCTGGGGACAGTGACGAAATCAGAGAGAAAGCAGTGACATCACTGGTGACCAGTGACATCATTGGGGACTGTTACCAACAAAGGGAAAACCTTGATGTCACAGGAACATCAGTGACATCACAGGGACATCAGTGACATCACGGGGACATGGTGTTACCATTGGGGACAGTGGTGACATCACAGAGACAGCAGTGGCATCCTTAGGGCCCAGAAATATCACTGGGGACTGGTGACAACAAAGGGAAAGCTGTGATGTCACAGGAACATCAATGACATCACAGGGGACCTGGATAACAACACAGATACACCAGTGATATCACGAGGGACATTGCCAACATCACGGGGGAGAGTGGTGACATTACAGGGACAGCAGTGACATCATTGTGGCCCAGTGACATCACAGAAGACCGGTGACAACAAAGGGGCAGCCATGATCTCCCAAGGACATCAGTGACATCATTGGGGACATCGGTGACTGCACAAAGACAGGGGTGACATCGCAGAGACACCAGTGACATCATTGGGGACCACTGACATCAGAGTGAAAACAGAGGAACAGCAGTGATGTCTCAGGGACATCAGTGACATCAAAGGGGTCTGGTGACATGACAGGGACATGGTGGCACTGCTGGGGACAGTGGTGAAATCACAGAGACACCAGTGACATCACTGGGGACAGTGGGGACCTCACAGGGAAAATGGAGAAATCTTTGAGGACCAATGACATCACAGGGGACTTGTGACAAAAAAGCAAAGCCCTGATATCACAGGGAAATCAGTGACATCATGGGGACATGGAGCCACCGCTGGGGACAGTAGTGACATCACAGAGACAGCAGTGACATCACTGGAAACTAGTGACATAACAGGGGACTGGTGACAACAATGGGAAAGCTGTGATGTCACAGGGACATCAGTGACATCACAGGGGACATCGGGTGACATCACAGAGGGCCAGGGGTGACATCACAGAGGCACCAGTGTCATAATTGATGACACTGGTGACATCACAGGGACATCGGTGACATCACTGGGGACACTGGTGACTTCATAAGGATGAGGGTGATGTTACATAGACAGCAGTGACATCATCGGCAACATTGGTGACACCACAGAGGACATTGGTGACATCACACAGACATGGGTGATATCACAAGGGACCAGTGACATCCCAGTGACTGGTGACAAGAAAAGGAGCTCTGTGTCACAGGGACATCACTGACATCAGTGGTGTCTGGAGACATCACAGGGACATCGGTGTCCCCAGTGGAGATATGGTGCTACCGCTGGGGACAGTGGTGACATCACAGAGACAGAATTTACATCATTGGGGTTCAGCGACCACACAGGGGAATGTTGACAACAAAGAGACAGCCGTGATGGTACAAAGCCATCCGTAACATCAAAAGGGTCTGGTGACATCAGAGGGACATTGGGGACATAATAGGGACATTTTGGTACTGCTGGGGACAGTGGTGAAATCACAAGGACAGCAGTGGCATCACTGGGGACCAGTGACATCACAGGGGACTGCTTACAGCTAAGGGACAGCCGTGATGCCACAGGGACTTTGGTGACATCACTGGGGGTAGAGGTGAACACAGGAGACACCAGTGATATCATTGGGGACATTGATGACATCACAGGGGACAGTGGTGACATCACACAGACATCGGTGATATCACTGGGGACAGTGATGTCCCCGGGGACTGGTGACAAGATAAGGAATCCTGTGATGTCACAGGGACATTGCTGACATCAAAGACATCTGGTGACATCAGAGGGAAATTGATGACATCACAGGGACATAATGCCACTGTTGGGTACAGTGGTGACATCACAGACGAAGCAGTGACATCACTGGTGACCAATGACATCACAGGAAACTGTTGACAACAAAGGGACAGCTGTGATGTCACAGGGAGACCTGTGACATGACAGGGGACATCAGTGACATCACAAGGTCAAGTATGACATCACAGAGACACCAGTGACATTATTGGTGACACTGGTGGCATCACAGGGGATAGTGGTGACATCCCAGGGACATTGGTGATATCACTGGGGACCAGTGACC
>NW_026086654.1:0-14143 GCF_022539395.1 Myiozetetes cayanensis | reverse complement strand
AAAGGACGCGCCTGGGTCCCCAGATGGACTAAGAACGAAGATTCATCTTAGCAAAAAGCCGCAAGTGCAGAAAGCTCCGTGAGTGTATAGAGTGCCAAGGGTGGCTCATCAAATGCACAGGGCAGTTGGACGCTAAGGGCTTTCTTTCCTACCTGGAAATTCATTGCTTTGCTGTCCGAAGCCCAACGCTGAAATGGCCCATCTTGGTCCCCAGATGGACTAAGAACGAAGATTCCTCCCACACCAAAGTTACCAGCTCTATGTGTGCATGAAGTTCCAAGAGTGGCTCAGCCATTGCACAGTAGAGGTGGAGGCTAAGGCCGTTTTTTCCTGGTTGGAACTTCATTGGTTTGGTGTCCGTAGCCCCGCGCTGAAATGGCCTCGCCTGGGCCCCACACGGGCTAAGAACGAAGATTCCTCCCAGACAAAAGATGCCAGCGCAGGAAGCTCCATGTGTGCATGGAGTGTCAAGGGTTGCTCACCCATTGCATGGGAGACTTGGAGGTTAAGGGCTTTTTTCATGGCTGGAACTTCATTGCTTTGGTGTCCATAGCTCGCGCTGAAATGGCCAGTCTGGGTCCCCAGATAGACTAAGAAAGAAGATTCATCCCAGACAAAAGGGGCCAGCGCAGGAAGCTCCTTGTGTGCGTGGAGTGCCAAGGGTGGCTCACCAACTGCACAGGAGAGTTAGAGGCTAAGGCCTTTTTTTCCTGGATGGAACTTAATTCGCTTGGTGTCCAAAGCCCCGCCCTGAAATGGCCCGTCTGGGTCCCCAGATGGACTAACAATGAAGATTCCACCCAGACAAAAGGTTTCAGGACAGAAAGCTGCATGTGTATATGGAATGCCAATATTGGCTCACCCATTACACAGGAGAGTTGGAGGTTAAGGGTTTTTTTCCTGCCTAGATCTTCACAGGTTTGGTGTCCGAAGCCCTGCACTCTAATGGCCCATCTGGGTCCCCAGATGGACTAAGAACGAAGATTCCTCCCAGACAAAAGGTGCTAGCTAAGGAAGCTCCATGTGTACATGGAGTGCCAAGGCTGACTCACCCATTGCACAGCAGAGTTGAAGGCTAAGGGGTATTTTTCCTTCCTGGAACTCCATTGGTTTTGTGTCCGAAGCCCCACGCTGAAATGGCCCGACTAAGTCCAGAGATGGACTCAGAACGAAGATTTCTCCCAGAAAAAAGGTGCCAGCGCAGGAAGCTCCATGTGTGCATGGAGTGCCAAGGGTGGCTCACCCATTGCACAGGGCAGTTGGACGCTAAGGGCTTTTTTTCCTGGCTGGAACTTCATTGGTTTGGTGTCTGAAGCCCTGCGCTGAAATGGCCTATCTGGGTTCCCAGATGGATTAAGAACAAAGATTCCACTCAGACAAGAGGTGCCAGGGTAGAAAGCTCCATGTGTGCATGGAGAGCCAAGGGTGGCTCACCCATTTCACAGCAGAGTTGGAGGCTAAGGGCTTTCTTTCCTGGCTGGAACTTCATTGGTTTGGTGTCCCAAGCCCCACGCTGAAATGGCCCGCCTTGGTCCCCAGATGGACTAAGAAGGAAGATTCCACCCAGACAAAAGGTGCTAGGGCAGGAAGCTCCATGTGTGCATGGAGTGCCAAGGGTGCCTCACCAACTGCACAGGACAGTTGGAGGCTAAGGGCTTTTTTTCCTGGCTGGAACTTCATTGGTTTGATGTTTGAAGTCATGCGCTGAAATGACGCTGCCTGGGTCCCCAGATGGACTAAGAACGAAGATTCATCTTAGCAAAAAGCCGCAAGTGCAGAAAGCTCCGTGAGTGTATAGAGTGCCAAGGGTGGCTCATCAAATGCACAGGGCAGTTGGACGCTAAGGGCTTTCTTTCCTACCTGGAAATTCATTGCTTTGCTGTCCGAAGCCCAACGCTGAAATGGCCCATCTTGGTCCCCAGATGGACTAAGAACGAAGATTCCTCCCACACCAAAGTTACCAGCTCTATGTGTGCATGAAGTTCCAAGAGTGGCTCAGCCATTGCACAGTAGAGGTGGAGGCTAAGGCCGTTTTTTCCTGGTTGGAACTTCATTGGTTTGGTGTCCGTAGCCCCGCGCTGAAATGGCTCTGCCTGGGCCCCACACGGGCTAAGAACGAAGATTCCTCCCAGACAAAAGATGCCAGCGCAGGAAGCTCCATGTGTGCATGGAGTGTCAAGGGTTGCTCACCCATTGCATGGGAGACTTGGAGGTTAAGGGCTTTTTTTCATGGCTGGAACTTCATTGCTTTGGTGTCCATAGCTCCGCGCTGAAATGGCCAGTCTGGGTCCCCAGATAGACTAAGAAAGAAGATTCATCCCAGACAAAAGGGGCCAGCGCAGGAAGCTCCTTGTGTGCGTGGAGTGCCAAGGGTGGCTCACCAACTGCACAGGAGAGTTAGAGGCTAAGGCCTTTTTTTCCTGGATGGAACTTAATTCGCTTGGTGTCCAAAGCCCCGCCCTGAAATGGCCCGTCTGGGTCCCCAGATGGACTAACAATGAAGATTCCACCCAGACAAAAGGTTTCAGGACAGAAAGCTGCATGTGTATATGGAATGCCAATATTGGCTCACCCATTACACAGGAGAGTTGGAGGTTAAGGGGTTTTTTTCCTGCCTAGATCTTCACAGGTTTGGTGTCCGAAGCCCTGCACTCTAATGGCCCATCTGGCTCCCCAGATGGACTAAGAACGAAGATTCCTCCCAGACAAAAGGTGCTAGCTAAGGAAGCTCCATGTGTACATGGAGTGCCAAGGCTGACTCACCCATTGCACAGCAGAGTTGAAGGCTAAGGGGTATTTTTCCTTCCTGGAACTCCATTGGTTTTGTGTCCGAAGCCCCACGCTGAAATGGCCCGACTAAGTCCAGAGATGGACTCAGAACGAAGATTTCTCCCAGAAAAAGGTGCCAGCGCAGGAAGCTCCATGTGTGCATGGAGTGCCAAGGGTGGCTCACCCATTGCACAGGGCAGTTGGACGCTAAGGGCTTTTTTTCCTGGCTGGAACTTCATTGGTTTGGTGTCTGAAGCCCTGCGCTGAAATGGCCTATCTGGGTTCCCAGATGGATTAAGAACAAAGATTCCACTCAGACAAGAGGTGCCAGGGTAGAAAGCTCCATGTGTGCATGGAGAGCCAAGGGTGGCTCACCCATTTCACAGCAGAGTTGGAGGCTAAGGGCTTTCTTTCCTGGCTGGAACTTCATTGGTTTGGTGTCCCAAGCCCCACGCTGAAATGGCCCGCCTTGGTCCCCAGATGGACTAAGAAGGAAGATTCCACCCAGACAAAAGGTGCTAGGGCAGGAAGCTCCATGTGTGCATGGAGTGCCAAGGGTGCCTCACCAACTGCACAGGACAGTTGGAGGCTAAGGGCTTTTTTTCCTGGCTGGAACTTCATTGGTTTGATGTTTGAAGTCATGCGCTGAAATGACGCTGCCTGGGTCCCCAGATGGACTAAGAACGAAGATTCATCTTAGAAAAAGCCGCAAGTGCAGAAAGCTCCGTGAGTGTATAGAGTGCCAAGGGTGGCTCATCAAATGCACAGGGCAGTTGGACGCTAAGGGCTTTCTTTCCTACCTGGAAATTCATTGCTTTGCTGTCCGAAGCCCAACGCTGAAATGGCCCATCTTGGTCCCCAGATGGACTAAGAACGAAGATTCCTCCCACACAAAAGTTACCAGCTCTATGTGTGCATGAAGTTCCAAGAGTGGCTCAGCCATTGCACAGTAGAGGTGGAGGCTAAGGCCGTTTTTTCCTGGTTGGAACTTCATTGGTTTGGTGTCCGAAGCCCCACGCTGAAATGGCCCGCCTGGGCCCCACACGGGCTAAGAACGAAGATTCCTCCCAGACAAAAGATGCCAGCGCAGGAAGCTCCATGTGTGCATGGAGTGTCAAGGGTTGCCTCACCCATTGCATGGGAGACTTGGAGGTTAAGGGCTTTTTTCATGGCTGGAACTTCATTGGTTTGGTGTCCATAGCTCCGCGCTGAAATGGCCAGTCTGGGTCCCCAGATAGACTAAGAAAGAAGATTCATCCCAGACAAAAGGGGCCAGCGCAGGAAGCTCCTTGTGTGCATGGAGTGCCAAGGGTGGCTCACCAACTGCACAGGAGAGTTAGAGGCTAAGGCCTTTTTTTCCTGGATGGAACTTAATTCGCTTGGTGTCCAAAGCCCCGCCCTGAAATGGCCCGTCTGGGTCCCCAGATGGACTAACAATGAAGATTCCACCCAGACAAAAGGTTTCAGGACAGAAAGCTGCATGTGTATATGGAATGCCAATATTGGCTCACCCATTACACAGGAGAGTTGGAGGTTAAGGGTTTTTTTCCTGCCTAGATCTTCACAGGTTTGGTGTCCGAAGCCCTGCACTCTAATGGCCCATCTGGCTCCCCAGATGGACTAAGAACGAAGATTCCTCCCACACAAAAGGTGCTAGCTAAGGAAGCTCCATGTGTACATGGAGTGCCAAGGCTGACTCACCCATTGCACAGCAGAGTTGAAGGCTAAGGGGTATTTTTCCTTCCTGGAACTCCATTGGTTTTGTGTCCGAAGCCCCACGCTGAAATGGCCCGACTAAGTCCAGAGATGGACTCAGAACGAAGATTTCTCCCAGAAAAAGGTGCCAGCGCAGGAAGCTCCATGTGTGCATGGAGTGCCAAGGGTGGCTCACCCATTGCACAGGGCAGTTGGACGCTAAGGGCTTTTTTTCCTGGCTGGAACTTCATTGGTTTGGTGTCTGAAGCCCTGCGCTGAAATGGCCTATCTGGGTTCCCAGATGGATTAAGAACAAAGATTCCACTCAGACAAGAGGTGCCAGGGTAGAAAGCTCCATGTGTGCATGGAGTGCCAAGAGTGGCTCACCCATTTCACAGCAGAGTTGGAGGCTAAGGGCTTTCTTTCCTGGCTGGAACTTCATTGGTTTGGTGTCCCAAGCCCCACGCTGAAATGGCCCGCCTTGGTCCCCAGATGGACTAAGAAGGAAGATTCCACCCAGACAAAAGGTGCTAGGGCAGGAAGCTCCATGTGTGCATGGAGTGCCAAGGGTGCCTCACCAACTGCACAGGACAGTTGGAGGCTAAGGGCTTTTTTTCCTGGCTGGAACTTCATTGCTTTGATGTTTGAAGTCACGCGCTGAAATGACGCTGCCTGGGTCCCCAGATGGACTAAGAACGAAGATTCATCTTAGAAAAAGCCGCAAGTGCAGAAAGCTCCGTGAGTGTATAGAGTGCCAAGGGTGGCTCATCAAATGCACAGGGCAGTTGGACGCTAAGGGCTTTCTTTCCTACCTGGAAATTCATTGCTTTGCTGTCCGAAGCCCAACGCTGAAATGGCCCATCTGGGTCCCCAGATGGACTAAGAACGAAGATTCCTCCCACACAAAAGTTACCAGCTCTATGTGTGCATGAAGTTCCAAGAGTGGCTCAGCCATTGCACAGTAGAGGTGGAGGCTAAGGCCGTTTTTTCCTGGTTGGAACTTCATTGGTTTGGTGTCCAAAGCCCCACGCTGAAATGGCTCCGCCTGGGCCCCACACGGGCTAAGAACGAAGATTCCTCCCAGACAAAAGATGCCAGCGCAGGAAGCTCCATGTGTGCATGGAGTGTCAAGGGTTGCTCACCCATTGCATGGGAGACTTGGAGGTTAAGGGCTTTTTTCATGGCTGGAACTTCATTGGTTTGGTGTCCATAGCTCCGCGCTGAAATGGTCAGTCTGGGTCCCCAGATAGACTAAGAAAGAAGATTCATCCCAGACAAAAGGGGCCAGCGCAGGAAGCTCCTTGTGTGCATGGAGTGCCAAGGGTGGCTCACCAACTGCACAGGAGAGTTAGAGGCTAAGGCCTTTTTTTCCTGGATGGAACTTAATTCGCTTGGTGTCCAAAGCCCCGCCTCTGAAATGGCCCCTCTGGGTCCCCAGATGGACTAACAATGAAGATTCCACCCAGACAAAAGGTTTCAGGACAGAAAGCTGCATGTGTATATGGAATGCCAATATTGGCTCACCCATTACACAGGAGAGTTGGAGGTTAAGGAGTTTTTTTCCTGCCTAGATCTTCACAGGTTTGGTGTCCGAAGCCCTGCACTCTAATGGCCCATCTGGCTCCCCAGATGGACTAAGAACGAAGATTCCTCCCACACAAAAGGTGCTAGCTAAGGAAGCTCCATGTGTACATGGAGTGCCAAGGCTGACTCACCCATTGCACAGCAGAGTTGAAGGCTAAGGGGTATTTTTCCTTCCTGGAACTCCATTGGTTTTGTGTCCGAAGCCCCACGCTGAAATGGCCCGACTAAGTCCAGAGATGGACTCAGAACGAAGATTTCTCCCAGAAAAAGGTGCCAGCGCAGGAAGCTCCATGTGTGCATGGAGTGCCAAGGGTGGCTCACCCATTGCACAGGGCAGTTGGACGCTAAGGGCTTTTTTTCCTGGCTGGAACTTCATTGGTTTGGTGTCTGAAGCCCTGCGCTGAAATGGCCTATCTGGGTTCCCAGATGGATTAAGAACAAAGATTCCACTCAGACAAGAGGTGCCAGGGTAGAAAGCTCCATGTGTGCATGGAGTGCCAAGAGTGGCTCACCCATTTCACAGCAGAGTTGGAGGCTAAGGGCTTTCTTTCCTGGCTGGAACTTCATTGGTTTGGTGTCCCAAGCCCCACGCTGAAATGGCCCGCCTTGGTCCCCAGATGGACTAAGAAGGAAGATTCCACCCAGACAAAAGGTGCTAGGGCAGGAAGCTCCATGTGTGCATGGAGTGCCAAGGGTGCCTCACCAACTGCACAGGACAGTTGGAGGCTAAGGGCTTTTTTTCCTGGCTGGAACTTCATTGCTTTGATGTTTGAAGTCACGCGCTGAAATGACGCTGCCTGGGTCCCCAGATGGACTAAGAACGAAGATTCATCTTAGAAAAAGCCGCAAGTGCAGAAAGCTCCGTGAGTGTATAGAGTGCCAAGGGTGGCTCATCAAATGCACAGGGCAGTTGGACGCTAAGGGCTTTCTTTCCTACCTGGAAATTCATTGCTTTGCTGTCCGAAGCCCAACGTTGAAATGGCCCATCTGGGTCCCCAGATGGACTAAGAACGAAGATTCCTCCCACACAAAAGTTACCAGCTCTATGTGTGCATGAAGTTCCAAGAGTGGCTCAGCCATTGCACAGTAGAGGTGGAGGCTAAGGCCGTTTTTTCCTGGTTGGAACTTCATTGGTTTGGTGTCCAAAGCCCCACGCTGAAATGGCTCCGCCTGGGCCCCACACGGGCTAAGAACGAAGATTCCTCCCAGACAAAAGATGCCAGCGCAGGAAGCTCCATGTGTGCATGGAGTGTCAAGGGTTGCTCTACCCATTGCATGGGAGACTTGGAGGTTAAGGGCTTTTTTTCATGGCTGGAACTTCATTGGTTTGGTGTCCATAGCTCCGCGCTGAAATGGTCAGTCTGGGTCCCCAGATAGACTAAGAAAGAAGATTCATCCCAGACAAAAGGGGCCAGCGCAGGAAGCTCCTTGTGTGCATGGAGTGCCAAGGGTGGCTCACCAACTGCACAGGAGAGTTAGAGGCTAAGGCCTTTTTTTCCTGGATGGAACTTAATTCGCTTGGTGTCCAAAGCCCCGCTCTGAAATGGCCCCTCTGGGTCCCCAGATGGACTAACAATGAAGATTCCACCCAGACAAAAGGTTTCAGGACAGAAAGCTGCATGTGTATATGGAATGCCAATATTGGCTCACCCATTACACAGGAGAGTTGGAGGTTAAGGAGTTTTTTTCCTGCCTAGATCTTCACAGGTTTGGTGTCCGAAGCCCTGCACTCTAATGGCCCATCTGGCTCCCCAGATGGACTAAGAACGAAGATTCCTCCCACACAAAAGGTGCTAGCTAAGGAAGCTCCATGTGTACATGGAGTGCCAAGGCTGACTCACCCATTGCACAGCAGAGTTGAAGGCTAAGGGGTATTTTTCCTTCCTGGAACTCCATTGGTTTTGTGTCCGAAGCCCCACGCTGAAATGGCCCGACTAAGTCCAGAGATGGACTCAGAACGAAGATTTCTCCCAGAAAAAGGTGCCAGCGCAGGAAGCTCCATGTGTGCATGGAGTGCCAAGGGTGGCTCACCCATTGCACAGGGCAGTTGGACGCTAAGGGCTTTTTTTCCTGGCTGGAACTTCATTGGTTTGGTGTCTGAAGCCCTGCGCTGAAATGGCCTATCTGGGTTCCCAGATGGATTAAGAACAAAGATTCCACTCAGACAAGAGGTGCCAGGGTAGAAAGCTCCATGTGTGCATGGAGTGCCAAGAGTGGCTCACCCATTTCACAGCAGAGTTGGAGGCTAAGGGCTTTCTTTCCTGGCTGGAACTTCATTGGTTTGGTGTCCCAAGCCCCACGCTGAAATGGCCCGCCTTGGTCCCCAGATGGACTAAGAAGGAAGATTCCACCCAGACAAAAGGTGCTAGGGCAGGAAGCTCCATGTGTGCATGGAGTGCCAAGGGTGCCTCACCAACTGCACAGGACAGTTGGAGGCTAAGGGCTTTTTTTCCTGGCTGGAACTTCATTGCTTTGATGTTTGAAGTCACGCGCTGAAATGACGCTGCCTGGGTCCCCAGATGGACTAAGAACGAAGATTCATCTTAGAAAAAGCCGCAAGTGCAGAAAGCTCCGTGAGTGTATAGAGTGCCAAGGGTGGCTCATCAAATGCACAGGGCAGTTGGACGCTAAGGGCTTTCTTTCCTACCTGGAAATTCATTGCTTTGCTGTCCGAAGCCCAACGCTGAAATGGCCCATCTGGGTCCCCAGATGGACTAAGAACGAAGATTCCTCCCACACAAAAGTTACCAGCTCTATGTGTGCATGAAGTTCCAAGAGTGGCTCAGCCATTGCACAGTAGAGGTGGAGGCTAAGGCCGTTTTTTCCTGGTTGGAACTTCATTGGTTTGGTGTCCAAAGCCCCACGCTGAAATGGCTCTGCCTGGGCCCCACACGGGCTAAGAACGAAGATTCCTCCCAGACAAAAGATGCCAGCGCAGGAAGCTCCATGTGTGCATGGAGTGTCAAGGGTTGCTCTACCCATTGCATGGGAGACTTGGAGGTTAAGGGCTTTTTTCATGGCTGGAACTTCATTGGTTTGGTGTCCATAGCTCCGCGCTGAAATGGTCAGTCTGGGTCCCCAGATAGACTAAGAAAGAAGATTCATCCCAGACAAAAGGGGCCAGCGCAGGAAGCTCCTTGTGTGCATGGAGTGCCAAGGGTGGCTCACCAACTGCACAGGAGAGTTAGAGGCTAAGGCCTTTTTTTCCTGGATGGAACTTAATTCGCTTGGTGTCCAAAGCCCCGCTCTGAAATGGCCCCTCTGGGTCCCCAGATGGACTAACAATGAAGATTCCACCCAGACAAAAGGTTTCAGGACAGAAAGCTGCATGTGTATATGGAATGCCAATATTGGCTCACCCATTACACAGGAGAGTTGGAGGTTAAGGAGTTTTTTTCCTGCCTAGATCTTCACAGGTTTGGTGTCCGAAGCCCTGCACTTCTAATGGCCCATCTGGCTCCCCAGATGGACTAAGAACGAAGATTCCTCCCACACAAAAGGTGCTAGCTAAGGAAGCTCCATGTGTACATGGAGTGCCAAGGCTGACTCACCCATTGCACAGCAGAGTTGAAGGCTAAGGGGTATTTTTCCTTCCTGGAACTCCATTGGTTTTGTGTCCGAAGCCCCACGCTGAAATGGCCCGACTAAGTCCAGAGATGGACTCAGAACGAAGATTTCTCCCAGAAAAAGGTGCCAGCGCAGGAAGCTCCATGTGTGCATGGAGTGCCAAGGGTGGCTCACCCATTGCACAGGGCAGTTGGACGCTAAGGGCTTTTTTTTCCTGGCTGGAACTTCATTGGTTTGGTGTCTGAAGCCCTGCGCTGAAATGGCCTATCTGGGTTCCCAGATGGATTAAGAACAAAGATTCCACTCAGACAAGAGGTGCCAGGGTAGAAAGCTCCATGTGTGCATGGAGTGCCAAGAGTGGCTCACCCATTTCACAGCAGAGTTGGAGGCTAAGGGCTTTCTTTCCTGGCTGGAACTTCATTGGTTTGGTGTCCCAAGCCCCACGCTGAAATGGCCCGCCTTGGTCCCCAGATGGACTAAGAAGGAAGATTCCACCCAGACAAAAGGTGCTAGGGCAGGAAGCTCCATGTGTGCATGGAGTGCCAAGGGTGCCTCACCAACTGCACAGGACTAGTTGGAGGCTAAGGGCTTTTTTTCCTGGCTGGAACTTCATTGCTTTGATGTTTGAAGTCACGCGCTGAAATGACGCTGCCTGGGTCCCCAGATGGACTAAGAACGAAGATTCATCTTAGAAAAAGCCGCAAGTGCAGAAAGCTCCGTGAGTGTATAGAGTGCCAAGGGTGGCTCATCAAATGCACAGGGCAGTTGGACGCTAAGGGCTTTCTTTCCTACCTGGAAATTCATTGCTTTGCTGTCCGAAGCCCAACGCTGAAATGGCCCATCTGGGTCCCCAGATGGACTAAGAACGAAGATTCCTCCCTCACAAAAGTTACCAGCTCTATGTGTGCATGAAGTTCCAAGAGTGGCTCAGCCATTGCACAGTAGAGGTGGAGGCTAAGGCCGTTTTTTCCTGGTTGGAACTTCATTGGTTTGGTGTCCAAAGCCCCACGCTGAAATGGCCCGCCTGGGCCCCACACGGGCTAAGAACGAAGATTCCTCCCAGACAAAAGATGCCAGCGCAGGAAGCTCCATGTGTGCATGGAGTGTCAAGGGTTGCTCACCCATTGCATGGGAGACTTGGAGGTTAAGGGCTTTTTTCATGGCTGGAACTTCATTGGTTTGGTGTCCATAGCTCCGCACTCAAATGATCAGTCTGGGTCCCCAGATAGACTAAGAAAGAAGATTCATCCCAGACAAAAGGGGCCAGCGCAGGAAGCTCCTTGTGTGCATGGAGTGCCAAGGGTGGCTCACCAACTGCACAGGAGAGTTAGAGGCTAAGGCCTTTTTTTCCTGGATGGAACTTAATTCGCTTGGTGTCCAAAGCCCCGCCTTGAAATGGCCCATCTGGGTCCCCAGATGGACTAACAATGAAGATTCCACCCAGACAAAAGGTTTCAGGAAACAAAGCTGCATGTGTATATGGAATGCCATTATTGGCTCACCCATTACACAGGAGAGTTGGAGGTTAAGGGGTTTTTTTCCTGCCTAGATCTTCACAGGTTTGGTGTCCGAAGCCCTGCACTCTAATGGCCCATCTGGGTCCCCAGATGGGCTAAGAACGAAGATTCCTCCCACACAAAAGGTGCTAGCTAAGGAAGCTCCATGTGTACATGGAGTGCCAAGGCTGACTCACCCATTGCACAGCAGAGTTGAAGGCTAAGGGGTATTTTTCCTTCCTGGAACTCCATTGGTTTTGTGTCCGAAGCCCCACGCTGAAATGGCCCGACTAAGTCCAGAGATGGACTCAGAACGAAGATTTCTCCCAGAAAAAGGTGCCAGCGCAGGAAGCTCCATGTGTGCATGGAGTGCCAAGGGTGGCTCACCCATTGCACAGGGCAGTTGGACGCTAAGGGCTTTTTTTCCTGGCTGGAACTTCATTGGTTTGGTGTCTGAAGCCCTGCGCTGAAATGGCCTATCTGGGTTCCCAGATGGATTAAGAACAAAGATTCCACTCAGACAAGAGGTGCCAGGGTAGAAAGCTCCATGTGTGCATGGAGTGCCAAGAGTGGCTCACCCATTTCACAGCAGAGTTGGAGGCTAAGGGCTTTCTTTCCTGGCTGGAACTTCATTGGTTTGGTGTCCCAAGCCCCACGCTGAAATGGCCCGCCTTGGTCCCCAGATGGACTAAGAAGGAAGATTCCACCCAGACAAAAGGTGCTAGGGCAGGAAGCTCCATGTGTGCATGGAGTGCCAAGGGTGCCTCACCAACTGCACAGGACTAGTTGGAGGCTAAGGGCTTTTTTTCCTGGCTGGAACTTCATTGCTTTGATGTTTGAAGTCACGCGCTGAAATGACGCTGCCTGGGTCCCCAGATGGACTAAGAACGAAGATTCATCTTAGAAAAAGCCGCAAGTGCAGAAAGCTCCGTGAGTGTATAGAGTGCCAAGGGTGGCTCATCAAATGCACAGGGCAGTTGGACGCTAAGGGCTTTCTTTCCTACCTGGAAATTCATTGCTTTGCTGTCCGAAGCCCAACGTTGAAATGGCCCATCTGGGTCCCCAGATGGACTAAGAACGAAGATTCCTCCCTCACAAAAGTTACCAGCTCTATGTGTGCATGAAGTTCCAAGAGTGGCTCAGCCATTGCACAGTAGAGGTGGAGGCTAAGGCCGTTTTTTCCTGGTTGGAACTTCATTGGTTTGGTGTCCAAAGCCCCACGCTGAAATGGCTCCGCCTGGGCCCCACACGGGCTAAGAACGAAGATTCCTCCCAGACAAAAGATGCCAGCGCAGGAAGCTCCATGTGTGCATGGAGTGTCAAGGGTTGCTCACCCATTGCATGGGAGACTTGGAGGTTAAGGGCTTTTTTCATGGCTGGAACTTCATTGGTTTGGTGTCCATAGCTCCGCGCTGAAATGGTCAGTCTGGGTCCCCAGATAGACTAAGAAAGAAGATTCATCCCAGACAAAAGGGGCCAGCGCAGGAAGCTCCTTGTGTGCATGGAGTGCCAAGGGTGGCTCACCAACTGCACAGGAGAGTTAGAGGCTAAGGCCTTTTTTTCCTGGATGGAACTTAATTCGCTTGGTGTCCAAAGCCCCGCTCTGAAATGGCCCCTCTGGGTCCCCAGATGGACTAACAATGAAGATTCCACCCAGACAAAAGGTTTCAGGACAGAAAGCTGCATGTGTATATGGAATGCCAATATTGGCTCACCCATTACACAGGAGAGTTGGAGGTTAAGGAGTTTTTTTCCTGCCTAGATCTTTCCAGGTTTGGTGTCCGAAGCCCTGCACTCTAATGGCCCATCTGGCTCCCAAGATGGACTAAGAATGAAGATTCCTCCCACACAAAAGGTGCTAGCTAAGGAATCTCCATGTGTACATGGAGTGCCAAGGCTGACTCACCCATTGCACAGCAGAGTTGAAGGCTAAGGGGTATTTTTCCTTCCTGGAACTCCATTGGTTTTGTGTCCGAAGCCCCACGCTGAAATGGCCCGACTAAGTCCAGAGATGGACTCAGAACGAAGATTTCTCCCAGAAAAAGGTGCCAGCGCAGGAAGCTCCATGTGTGCATGGAGTGCCAAGGGTGGCTCACCCATTGCACAGGGCAGTTGGACGCTAAGGGCTTTTTTTTCCTGGCTGGAACTTCATTGGTTTGGTGTCTGAAGCCCTGCGCTGAAATGGCCTATCTGGGTTCCCAGATGGATTAAGAACAAAGATTCCACTCAGACAAGAGGTGCCAGGGTAGAAAGCTCCATGTGTGCATGGAGTGCCAAGAGTGGCTCACCCATTTCACAGCAGAGTTGGAGGCTAAGGGCTTTCTTTCCTGGCTGGAACTTCATTGGTTTGGTGTCCCAAGCCCCACGCTGAAATGGCCCGCCTTGGTCCCCAGATGGACTAAGAAGGAAGATTCCACCCAGACAAAAGGTGCTAGGGCAGGAAGCTCCATGTGTACATGGAGTGCCAAGGCTGACTCACCAACTGCACAGGCTAGTTGGAGGCTAAGGGCTTTATTTCCTGGCTGGAACTTCATTGGTTTGATGTTTGAAGTCACGCGCTGAAATGACGCTGCCTGGGTCCCCAGATGGACTAAGAACGAAGATTCATCTTAGAAAAAGCCGCAAGTGCAGAAAGCTCCGTGAGTGTATAGAGTGCCAAGGGTGGCTCATCAAATGCACAGGGCAGTTGGACGCTAAGGGCTTTCTTTCCTACCTGGAAATTCATTGCTTTGCTGTCCGAAGCCCAACGCTGAAATGGCCCATCTGGGTCCCCAGATGGACTAAGAACGAAGATTCCTCCCTCACAAAAGTTACCAGCTCTATGTGTGCATGAAGTTCCAAGAGTGGCTCAGCCATTGCACAGTAGAGGTGGAGGCTAAGGCCGTTTTTTCCTGGTTGGAACTTCATTGGTTTGGTGTCCAAAGCCCCACGCTGAAATGGCTCCGCCTGGGCCCCACACGGGCTAAGAACGAAGATTCCTCCCAGACAAAAGATGCCAGCGCAGGAAGCTCCATGTGTGCATGGAGTGTCAA
>NW_026086653.1:0-14393 GCF_022539395.1 Myiozetetes cayanensis | reverse complement strand
GACCGCATCAAGCCCGGCACGCCCTGAGGTGAGCCCCAAAATCCTCCCAAATCCAGGAAATCCCACAAAAATCCCCTTTGTCCCTCAGGAATTGTTTTTTGTCCCTCAGGAGTTGTGGATTGGGAAGGATATTTGGGATAAAAGGAGGCCCTAAAATAGTCCCAGGTCCATGAAATCCCACCCGGGTCAACCCCCAGTCCCTCAGGAGTTGTGGTTGGGGAGGGGATTTGGGATAAAACCTCTCCAAAATCCTCCCAAATCCATGAAATCCCTCAAAAATCCCCCCTTTTCCCTCAGGAATTGTGTTTAGGAAGGATATTTGGGATAAAAGGAGGCCCTGAAATCCTCCCAGATCCAGGAAATCCCACCCGGGTCACCCCCCCCGGTCCATCAGGAGTTGTGGTTTGGGGAGGGGATTTGGGGTTAAAACTCCTCCAAAATCTTCCCAAATCCATGAAATCCCACAAAAATCCCCCCTTTTCCCTCAGGAATTGTGTTTTGTCCCTCAGGAATTGTGTTTGGGAAGGATATTTGGGATAAAACTCCTCCAAAATCTTCCCACATCCAGGAAATCCCACCCGGGTCAACCCCCCCCGGTCCATCAGGAGTTGTGGTTGGGGATGGGAATTTGGGATAAAACCCCTCCAAAATCCTCCCAGATCCAGGAAATTCCTCAAAAAAAGCCATTTTGTCCCTCAGGAGTTGTGGTTTGGGGAGGGGATTTTGGGGTTAAAAGTGGGATAAAACGTTGCCAAAATCCTCCCAAATCCATGAAATCCCACAAAAATCCCCCCTTTTCCCTCAGGAATTGTGTTTAGGAAGGATATTTGGGATAAAAGGAGGCCCTAAAATAGTCCCAGATCCACGAAATCCCACCTGGGTCAACCCCCAGTTCCTCAGGAGTTGTGGTTGGGGAGGGGATTTGGGATAAAACCTCTCCAAAATCTTCCTAAATCCAGGAAATCCCCCCCAAATCCACTTTGTCCCTCAGGAATTGTGGATTGGGGAGGGGATTTGGGGATAAAAATGGGATAAAACCTCTCCAAAATCTTCCCACATCCAGGAAATCACACCCGGGTCAACCCCCGGTCCCTCAGGAGTTGTGGTTGGGGAGGGGATTTGGGATAAAACCTCTCCAAAATCCTCCCAAATCCATGAAATCCCTCAAAAATCCCCCCTTTTCCCTCAGGAATTGTGTTTAGGAAGGATATTTGGGATAAAAGGAGGCCCTGAAATCCTCCCAGATCCATGAAATCCCAACCAGGTCACCCCTGGTCCCTCAGGAGTTGTGGTTTGGGGAGGGGATTTGGGGTTAAAACTCCTCCAAAATCTTCCCAAATCCATGAAATCCCACAAAAATCCCCCCTTTTCCCTCAGGAATTGTGTTTTGTCCCTCAGGAATTGTGTTTGGGAAGGATATTTGGGATAAAACTCCTCCAAAATCTTCCCACATCCAGGAAATCCCACCCGGGTCAACCCCCACCGGTCCATCAGGAGTTGTGGTTGGGGAGGGGATTTGGGATAAAACCCCTCCAAAATCGTCCTAAATCCATGAAATCCCACAAAAATCCCCCCTTTTCCCTCAGGAATTGTGGATTGGGAAGGATATTTGGGATAAAAGTGGGATAAAACCTCTCCAAAATGTTCCCAGATCCACGAAATCCCACCCGGGTCAACCCCCCCGGTCCATCAGGAGTTGTGGTTGGGGAGGGGATTTGGGCTAAAACCTCTCCAAAATCTTCCCAAATCCATGAAATCCCACAAAAATCCCCCCTTTTCCCTCAGGAATTGTGTTTTCTCCCTCAGGAATTGTGTTTAGGAAGGATATTTGGGATAAAAGGAGGCCCTGAAATCCTCCCAGATCCAGGAAATCCCAACCGGGTCAATCCCCCACCGGTCCATCAGGAGTTGTGGTTTGGGGAGGGAATTTGGGGTTAAAACCCCTCCAAAATCGTCCTAAATCCAGGAAATCCCCCCCAAATCCACTTTGTCCCTCAGGAATTGTGGATTGGGGAGGGGATTTTGGGATAAAAATGGGATAAAACCTCTCCAAAATCTTCCCACATCCAGGAAATCACACCCGGGTCAACCCCCGGTCCCTCAGGAGTTGTGGTTGGGGAGGGGATTTTGGGATAAAACCCCTCCAAAATCCTCCCAGATCCATGAAATCCCACAAAAATCCCCCCTTTTCCCTCAGGAATTGTGTTTTGTCTCTCAGGAATTGTGGATTGGGAAGGATATTTGGGATAAAAGTGGGATAAAACGTCTCCAAAATCCTCCCAGATCCATGAAATCCATCCCCAAATCCACTTTGTCCCTCAGGAATTGTGGATTGGGAAAGATATTTGAGATAAAACCCCTCCAAAATCCTCCCAAATCCATGAAATCCCACCCGGGTTAACCCCAGGTCCATCAGGAGTTGTGGTTGGGGAGGGGATTTTGGGGTTAAAAGTGGGATAAAACCTCTCCCTGAGGTAGCCCTGGAACCTTCTGGAACCTTCCCAAAGCCTGGAGAGGCTTTTTCCAGGGGTTGGAATTCCCTACGGGAGAGCCGGAGTCGGGAAATCCCACCCGGGTCAACCCCAGGTCCATCAGGAGTTGTGGTTTGGGGAGGGGATTTGGGATAAAACCTCTCCAAAATCTTCCCAAATCCAGGAAATCCCACAAAAATCCCCCCTTTTCCCTCAGGAATTGTGTTTTGTCTCTCAGGAATTGTGGATTGGGAAGGATATTTGGGATAAAAGTGGGATAAAACCTCTCCAAAATCCTTCCAGATCCAGGAAATCCCCCCCCCAAATCCCCTTTTCCCTCAGGAATTGTGGATTGGGAAGGATATTTGGGATAAAACCCCTCCAAAATCCTCCCAAATTCAGGAAATCCCCCCCAAAAATCCCCCTTTTCCCTCAGGAATTGTGGATTGGGAAGGATATTTGGGATAAAACCCCTCCAAAATCCTCCCAGATCCAGGAAATCCCACCCGGGTCACCCCCCCCGGTCCATCAGGAGTTGTGGTTGGGGAGGGGATTTGGGGTTAAAAGTGGGATAAAACGTCGCCAAAATCCTCCCAAATCCATGAAATCCCACAAAAATCCCCCCTTTTCCCTCAGGAATTGTGGATTGGGAAGGATATTTGGGATAAAACCCCTCCAAAATCCTCCCAAATCCAGGAAATCCCACAAAAATCCCCCCTTTTCCCTCAGGAATTGTGGATTGGGAAGGATATTTGGGATAAAAGTTGGATAAAACGTCTCCAAAATCCTCCCAAATCCTTGAAATCCCACAAAAATCCCCCCTTTTCCCTCAGGAATTGTGGATTGGGAAGGATATTTGGGATAAAAGTGGGATAAAACCTCTCCAAAATCCTCCTAAATCCAGGAAATCCTCCCCAAGTCCCCCCTGTTCCCTCAGGAATTGTGGATTGGGAAGGACATTTGGGATAAAAGTGGGATAAAACCCCTCCAAAATCCTCCCAAATCCATGAAATCCCCCTCAAAATTCCCTTTTTCCCTCAGGAATTGTGGATTGGGAAGGATATTTGGGATAAAACCTCTCCAAAATCCTCCCAAATCCATGAAATCCCCCAAAAATCCCCCTTTTCCCTCAGGAATTGTGGATTGGGAAGGATATTTGAGCTAAAATTTGGGATCAGAACATCCCAAAATCCTCCCAGATCCATGAAATCCCACAAAAATCCCCCCTTTTCCCTCAGGAATTGTGGATTGGGAAGGATATTTGGGATAAAAGTGGGATAAAACCCCTCCAAAATCCTCTCAAATCCAGGAAATCCCACAAAAAAGCCATTTTGTCCCTCAGGAATTGTGGATTGGGAAGGATATTTGGGATAAAACCTCTCCAAAATCCTCCCAGATCCACGAAATCCCCCAAAAATCCCCCCTTTTCCCTCAGGAATTGTGGATTGGGAAGGATATTTGGGATAAAATTGGGATCAGAACATCCCCAAATCCTCCCAGATCCACGAAATCCCCCAAAAATCCCCCCTTTTCCCTCAGGAATTGTGGATTGGGAAGGATATTTGGGCTAAAATTTGGGATCAGAACATCCCCAAATCCTCCCAGATCCAGGAAATCCCACAAAAATCTCCCTTTTCCCTCAGGAATTGTGGATTGGGAAGGATATTTGGGATAAAACCTCTCCAAAATCCTCTCAAATCCATAAAATCCATCCCCAAATCCACTTTGTCCCTCAGGAATTGTGGATTGGGAAGGATATTTGGGATAAAACCCCTCCAAAATCCTCCCAAATCCAGGAAATCCCCCAAAATTCCCTTTTTCCCTCAGGAATTGGGAAGGATATTTGGGGTTAAAAATCCAGGAATTGTTATCCCATTTTTCCACCGCGACCCTCAGGAAAAGTGGGGGGAGAATCCAACAACAAATCCCTCCAAATCCCGGAATTCCTGAGCTTGGAAAACCCCCTGAAGATTCCCAAAATCCCTTCCTCATTCCCAAGAGCCTCAATCTTACAGAATTCCTGGAATTTTTTAGTGGGGGGTTGGGAATTAATCACCCTAATCCCGTTTTTTCCCTGCTCTCGTTTTTCCTTAGGAAATCCTTCGGAATTCCGGGAAGGGCCAGAAAAACCTCTGGAATTTTCCCAATCCCGGATTTTTTTCCTCTCTCTCTCTTTCTGGAAAAGGAAAATGAGGATTCCTTGGATTTGCTTCCCCCCTTGGGGATGAAACAATTCCCGATTTTTCCCGGGAATTTCAGGTTTTATCCCTAAAAAAACACAACAACACTTGGATAAATAAATAAAGAAATAAATTAATTCATTAATTAATTAATTCCAACTTCCTTTGGAACCTCGGGATGGGCTGGAATGGGATCCTTAAAAAATAATCTGCTTTTTCCCTGTTTTTTTTAATAATTCCCACCTGAATCCTTCCCAAAATTCCTTTGGGAATCAGACAGGGTTCGGTTTTTTTATTCCCCAAAAAAATCCTGGAAAAAAATTAAATGTATTTAGCCCTAAAAATTAAGTGTATTTGTCCCTAAAATCTGAATTGTTTAGCCCTAAAATTGTGAATTATTTAGCCCTAAAATCTGAATAAATTTATCCCTAAAGTGTGAATTATTTAGCCCTAAAAATTGAAATTATTTATCCCTGAAATTCGAATTATTTATCCCTAAAATCTAAATTATTTCTTCCTAAAATCTAAATCTATTTTTCCATTAAAATTATATATATTTATCCCTAAAATCCACATTTTTTATCCCTAAAATCTAAATTATTTATCCCTAAAACCTGAATAAATTTATCCCTAAAAATTAAATATATTTCTCCCTAAAATCCACATTTTTTCTCCCTAAAATCTGAATTATTTATCCCTAAAATTCAACATATTAATCCCTAAAAATGAAATATATTTCTCCCTAAAATCTAAATTATTTCTCCCTAAAATCTGAATTATTTACCCCTAAAAATTAAATATATTTCTCCCTAAAATCTAAATTATTTATCCCTAAAATCTAAATTATTTCTCCCTAAAATCTAAATTATTTACCCCTAAAAATTAAATATATTTATCCCTAAAATCCACATTTTTTATCCCTAAAATCTGAATAAATTTACCCCTAAAAATTAAATTTATTTATCCCTAAAATCTCCATTTTTCTCCCTAAAATCCAAATTATTTCTCCCTTCCCTCCCTCTTTTCCCTTCACCTCCCGGGCCCCAAAATCCACTTTTTTTGTTGTTTTTTTCCCTCTTTTATTTTTTTTTTTCTTTTCCATCCAACTGGAATTTTTCCAGGCCTTTCATCCGTAAATGCCTCGTTCCAAGGGCAGCTCCCACATTCCAAGCTTTTTGTTTTCCTTGGATTCCGGCCAGGGATTGGTTTGGTTTGGAGTTTATTTTTAATTTTTAAGGTGGTTTTTTTTCTCCTTCTCCTTGAAAATCTTTTACCCCCTGAAAGGGAAATTTTTTCTGCCCAAAATTCAAATTATTTGTCCCTAAAATTAAAATTATTTGTCCCTGAAATTGAAATTATTTATCCCCAAAATCCAAATTATTTATCCCTGAAATTGAATTTATTTCTCCCCAAAATCTAAAATTATTTCTCCCCAAAATTAAAATTATTTATCCCCAAAATCCAAATTATTTATCCCTAAAAATCCAAATTATTTATCCCTCAAATCTCAAATTATTTATTCCTAAAATTAAAATTATATCTCCCCAAAATTAAAATTATTTATCCCTAAAATCCAAATTATTTCTTCCCAAAAATCTAAATTATTTCTCCCTAAAATTAAAATTATTTCTCCCTGAAATTGAAATTATTTATCCCTAAAATCCAAATTATTTGTCCCTAAAATCCAAATTATTTCTCCCCAAATCCACACAAATCCCAACTTGCCAATTCCCCAATTCCCACCTTTTTAATCCCAGAATTCCCAACCCCATCCCAACAAATCCCAACCTGGGAAAACAAAAAAAAAACCACAAAAATTCCCAAGAAATTCCAATTTTATTTATTTATTTATTTTTGGGAAAGGGAATTTCTTTTCCAACCCACACCAAGAATTCCCAAAAAAATTCCCAAAAAAACCCCGGGAATGAGCCAGGAAAAATTCCAGGAATGGGATTTAAGGAGGGAAAAAAAAAATCCATCAAATTCCCAGGAAATCTCCCAAAATTCCAGAAAATGCTGGAAAATCCCAAATATTGACGGAAAATGTTGGAAAATCCCAAATATTGAGGGAAAATGATGGAAAATCCCAGATTTTGGCTGGAAATTCCTGATTCCAATGGAAAATTCCCTCAGGATTCCAGCCTGGAATTCCCAGTCCTGATGGGAAATGATGGAAAATTCCAGAAAATGCTGGAAAATCCCAAATATTGGTGGATCCTGACCTGGAAATTCCCAGTTCTGGTGGAAAATGATGGGAATTTTGGCTGGAAATTCCTGATTCCAATGGAAAATTCCCTCAGAATTCCAGCCTGGAATTCCCAGTCCTGATGGGAAATGATGGAAAATTCCAGAAGATGCTGGAAAATGCTGGAAAATCCCAAATATTGATGGAAAATGATGGGAAATCCCAGATTTTGGCTGGAAATTCCTGATTCCAATGGAAAATTCCCTCTGGATTCCAGCCTGGAATTCCCAGTCCTGATGGGAAATGATGGAAAATTCCAGAAAATGCTGGAAAATCCCAAATATTGGTGGATTTTGGGCCAGAAATTCCAGGTCCTGATGGAAAATGATGGGAATTTTGGCTGGAAATTCCTGATCCCAATGGAAAATTCCCTCAGGATTCCAACCTGGAATTCCCAATCCTGATGGAAAATGCTGGAAAATTCCAGAAGATGCTGGAAAATCCCAAATATTGGTGGAAAATGCTGGAAAATCCCAAATATTGAGGGAAAATCCCAGATTTTGGCTGGAAATTCCTGATCCCAATGGAAAATTCCCTCAGGATTCCAGCCTGGAATTCCCAGTCTTGATGGAAAATGATGGAAAATTCTGGAAAATGCTGGAAAATCCCAAATATTGACGGAAAATGCTGGAAAATCCCAAATATTGGTGGATCCTGGCCTGGGAAATTCCCAATCCTGGTGGAAAATGATGGAAAATCCCAGATTTTGGCTGGAAATTCCTGATCCCAATGGAAAATTCCCTCAGGATTCCAACCTGGAATTCCCAGTCCTGATGGAAAATGATGGAAAATTCCAGAAGATGCTGGAAAATCTCAAATATTGGTGGAAAATGATGGGAATTTTGGGATCCATCCTCTCCAGGACAACAATCCCAAGGGTTTGGGGGGGGAGGGGGAGGGGGTTTCTCAATCCTGCTCTTCCCAGGCTGGGAATTCTGGGAATGCTGGGAATTCTGGGAGTTCTGGGAATGCCGGGAATGCCGGGAATTTCCAGGAATTGTGGGAATTGTGGGGTCAGGAGGTGAAGTAGGAGCTGTGCATGGAATAGAGGCGGTCGATGGGATTGTTCCCAAGGGCGGGATCGGCTCCAGATCCCAGGAATTCCGCCAGGCCGGAGCCCTCCAGATCCTGGAAAATTCCTGCCGGGGCTGGGAAAAACGGGAATGGGGAAAAGGAGGGAAGGGGAGGTCGGGTGGAGGCTCTGGAATATTCCCAGGGGATGGGGAATTCCCAAACCTTCCCTTCCCTTCCCTTCCCTTCCCTTCCCTTCCCTTCCCTTCCCTTCCCTTCCCAAACCTTCCCTTCCCTTCCTTCCTTCCCAAACCTTCCCTTCCCTTCCTTCCTTCCTTCCTTCCCTTCCCTTCCTTCCCTTCCCTTCCCTTCCCTTCCCTTCCCTTCCCTTCCTTCCTTCCTTCCCAAACTTTCCTTCCCAAACCTTCCCTTCCCAAACCTTCCCTTCCTTCCTTCCCTTCCCTTCCCTTCCTTCCTTCCCTTCCCTTCCCTTCCTTCCTTCCTTCCCTTCCCAAACCTTCCCAAACCTTCCTCCCCTCCCCTCCTCCATCCCCAACCTTCCCAAACCTTCCCTTCCTTCCCTTCCCTTCCCTTCCTTCCTTCCTTCCCAAACCTTCCTTCCCAAACCTTCCCTTCCCTTCCCAAACCTTCCCTTCCCTTCCCTTCCCTTCCCTTCCCAAACCTTCCCTTCCCAAACCTTCCCTTCCCTTCCCTTCCCAAACCTTCCCTTCCCAAACCTTCCCAAACCTTCCCAAACCTTCCCAAACCTTCCCAAACCTTCCCAAACCTTCCCTTCCCAAATCTTCCCTTCCCTTCCCTTCCCTTCCCAAACCTTCCCTTCCCAAACCTTCCCTTCCCTTCCCTTCCCTTCCCTTCCCTTCCCTTCCCTTCCCAAACCTTCCCAAACCTTCCCAAACCTTCCCTTCCCTTCCCAAACCTTCCCTTCCCTTCCCAAACCTTCCCTTCCCTTCCCAAACCTTCCCTTCCCAAACCTTCCCTTCCCTTCCCATATCCCATTAGATCCTGTATCCCAGTGTATCCCAGTGTATCCCAGTTTATCCCAGTGTATCCCAGTGTATCCATATCCCAGTTTATCCCAGTGTATCCCAGTATATCCCAGTACATCCCAGTATATCCCAATGTATCCCAGTGTATCCCACTATATCCCATATCCCAGTATATCCCAGTGTATCCCAGCATATCCCAGCGTATCCCAGTGTATCCCAGTGTATCCCAGTCTATCCCAGTTTATCCCAGTCTATCCCAGTCTATCCCAGTTTATCCCAGTGTATCCCAGTGCATCCCATATCCCAGTATATCCCAGTTTATCCCAGTGTATCCCAGTATATCCCATATCCCAGTGTATCCCATATCCCCATGCATCCCAGTTTATCCCAGTGTATCCCAATGTATCCCAGTCTATCCCAGCATATCCCAGTTTATCCCAATGTATCCCAGTCTATCCCAGTGTATCCCAGTGTATCCCAGTGTATCCCAATGTATCCCAGTGCATCCCAGTATATCCCAATGTATCCCATATCCCAGTGTATCCCAGTATATCCCAGTGTATCCCCGTGTATCCCAGTTTATCCTAGTTTATCCCAGTGTATCCCAGTGTATCCCAGTTTATCCCAGTGTATCCCAGTTCATCCCAGCATATCCCAGTCTATCCCAGTTTATCCCAATGTATCCCAGTCTATCCCAATGTATCCCAGTTTATCCCAGTGTATCCCAGTCTATCCCAGTGTCTCCCAGTTTCCCGCAGTGTGTCCGGGCGTTACCGTAGTGGTTGTGCTGCTGGGTGGTTCCCATTCCCATCATTCCCATCGTTCCCATCATTCCCATCGTTCCCATTCCGGGTGGGAATTGCTGCTCCAGGGCCGGGCAGGGCGGAAACGGCGCCAGGAGCCCCTCCAGGCCCCCCACGCTCGGCGCCTCTGCCGGCAGTGACGTCACCGTCGGTATGTCGCGATAGTGATGTCGCGATAGTGATGTCACGATAGTGATGTCACCATAGTGATGTCACCATGGTGATGTCGCGATGGTGATGTCACAATAGCGATGTCATGATAGTGATGTCACAATGATGATGTCGCGATAGTGATGTCACCATAGCGGTGTCACCATGGTTATGTCACAATAGTGATGTCACGATAGCGGTGTCACCACGGTTATGTCACCATAGTGATGTCACGATAGCGGTGTCACCACGGTTATGTCACGATAGTGATGTCACAATAGTGATGTTGTGATAGTGACGTCACAATAGCGGTGTCACCACGGTTATGTCACGATAGTGATGTCACCATAGCGGTGTCACCATGATTACGTCACAGTAGTGATGTCACGATAGCGGTGTCACCACGGTTATGTCACAATAGTGATGTCACAATAGTGATGTCGTGATAGTGATGTCACGATAGCGGTGTCACCATGGTTATGTCACGATAGTGATGTCACAATAGTGATGTCACCATAGCAGTGTCACCACGGTTATGTCATGATAGTGATGTCACAATTGTGATGTCGCGATAGTGAGGTCATGATAGCGGTGTCACCATGGTTATGTCACAATAGTGATGTCGCGATAGTGATGTCACCATAGCGGTGTCACCATGATTATGTCACGATGGTGATGTCACGATAGTGATGTCACCATAGCGGTGTCACCATGATTACGTCACAATAGTGATGTCACGATAGTGGTGTCGCGATAGTGAGGTCACCATAGTGGTGTCATAATGGTTACGTCACAACTGTGATGTCACGATGGTGACGTCACCATAGCGGTGTCACAATGGTTATGTCACGACAGTGATGTCACAACAGGGGTGTCACGACAGTGATGTCACAATAGTGATGTTGTGATAGTGACGTCACAATAGCGGTGTCACCATGGTTACGTCACAATAGTGATGTCACGATAGCGGTGTCACCATGATTACGTCACGATAGTGATGTCACAATAGCGGTGTCACCACGGTTATGTCACGATAGTGATGTCACGATAGTGATGTCACGATAGTGATGTCACCATAGCGGTGTCACCACGGTTATGTCATGATAGTGATGTCACGATGGTGACATCCCGATAGTGGTGTCACCATGGTTATGTCACAATAGTGGGGTGACAATGGTGATGTCACGATAGTGAAGTCATGATAGCAGTGTCACCATGGTTACGTCACGACAGTGATGTCACAATAGTGATGTCACCATAGCGGTGTCACCACGGTTATGTCACAATAGTGATGTCACAATAGTGATGTCGTGATAGTGATGTCACGATAGCATGGTTACGTCACAATAGTGATGTCACAACAGGGGTGTCGTGATAGTGATGTCACAATGGTGATGTCACGATAGTGGGGTGACAATGGTGATGTCACGATAGTGACATCACCATAGTGGTGTGACAATGGTGACATCACAATAGTGAAGTCACGATAGCGGTGTCACCATGGTTACGTCACGACAGTGATGTCACAATAGTGATGTCACAATAGTGAAGTCACGATAGCGGTGTCACCATGGTTACGTCACAATAGTGATGTCAAGATGGTGACGTCACGATAGTGATGTCACCATAGCGGTGTCACCATGGTTATGTCACGATAGTGATGTCACAATAGCGATGTCATGATAGCAGTGTCACCACGGTTATGTCACGATAGTGATGTCACAATAGTGATGTCGCGATAGTGATGTCACAACAGGGGTGTCACAATAGTGATGTCACAACAGGGGTGTCGTGATAGTGATGTCACAATGGTGATGTCACAATAATGATGTCACAATAGTGGTGTGACAATGGTGATGTCACAATAGTGATGTCACAATAGGGGTGTTGTGACAGTGACGTCACAATGGTGATGTCACGATAGTGACGTCACAATGGTGATGTCACAGTGGTGATGTCACGATAGTGGTGTGACAATGGTGATGTCACGATAGAGATGTCGATGGATCCCCCCAATCCATGGAATGTGTCCCTGCCCTTGGAATGTGGGAAGGAATCCTTGGCTGGGAAGGGATTTGGGCTGGAATTCCCAGAGAAAACCATGGAATTCCCACCCCTGGAAGCACCCAAGACCGAGTTGGATCCCCCCCAATCCATGGAATGTCTCCCTACCCTTGGAATGTTGTGGGACACCAGAATTCCCAACCTTTCCCCTCCCCCCCCCCATTCCCTGAATCTCTCCCAAACCCCATCCCGGGATTTTCCACCCCAAATTCCCGGTTTTTTTTCCCCCCTCTCACCTTCATTGTCGTCATCACCGCTCCGGCCGCTCCCTCTCCCGCTTCCCAGCCCGGAATTCCCACCCTGCTCCCGCTTTTCCTGCTCTTCCTGCTGCTGTTGTTGTTGTTGTTGCTGTTGTTGCTGTTGTTGCCTCCGGGCGATTTTCTTCATCTACAGGGGGAAAAAAAACCCCAAAACACCGGGAATTTGGAACCCCTTTTTTGGGGGTGAAATCCCGGGAATTTTGGGGGGAAATTGGGAATTTTGGGGGGAAATAATTGGGAATTTTGGGAAGGGGGGCCTCACCTTGGCCCGCTGGTTCTGGAACCAAACCTGCACCACCCGCACCGTCAGCCCCGTCTCGGCCGCCAGCGACTCCCGAACCTGATCCCGGGGGAAAAGGAGGGGAAAATGGGAGAGGTTGGGATCGAATCCCAACGGGAAGGAGACCAGAGGGGGGTTGGGATCCTAAAAGAGCTCGGTTGGGATTGAATCCCACCGGGAATGAGCCCTGAGGGGGGTTGGGCTCCTAAAAAAGAGCTGAGTTGGGATTGAATCCCACCAGGAATGATCCTATTTGGGATCAAATTTGGGATCAAATCCCGCTGGGAATGATCCCAAATGGGGGTTGGGCTCCTAAAAGAGCTGAGTTGGGATCAAATCCCGCTGGGAATGATCCCAAATGGGGGTTGGGCTCCCAAAAAAGAGCTGAGTTGGGATTGAATCCCACCAGGAATGATCCTATTTGGGATCAAATTTGGGATCAAATCCCACTGGGAATGAGCCCAAAGGGGGGTTGGGTTCCCAAAAAAACTCAGTTTGGGATCAAATCCCTCTGGGAATGAGTCCAAAGGGGGGTTGGGCTCCTAAAAGAGCTCAATTTGGGATTGAATCCCACCGGGAATGATCCCAAATGGGGGTTGGGCTCCAAAAAGAGCTCGGTTGGGATTGAATCCCATCAGGAATGAGCCCTGATGGGGTTTGGGCTCCTAAAAGAGCTCAGTTGGGATTGAATCCCATCAGGAATGATCCCAAATGGGGGTTGGGCTCCTAAAAGAGCTCAGTTTGGGATCAAATCCCATCAGGAATGAGCCCTGATGGGGTTTGGGCTCCTAAAAGAGCTCAGTTGGGATTGAATCCCACCAGGAATGATCCCATTGAGCTCCTAAAAGAGCTGAGTTTGGGATCAAATCCCACCAGGAATGAGTCCAAAGGGGGGTTGGGCTCCCAAAAAAGAGCTGAGTTGGGATTGAATCCCACCAGGAATGATCCCATTTGGGATCAAATTTGGGATCAAATCCCGCTGGGAATGATCCCAAATGGGGGTTGGGCTCCCAAAAGAGCTCAGTTTGGGATCAAATCCCACCAGGAATGATCCCAAAGGGGGGTTGGGCTCCTAAAAGAGTTCAGTTGGGATTGAATCCCACCAGGAATGATCCCATTTGGGATCAAATTTGGGATCAAATCCCACTGGGAATGATCCCAAAGGGGGGTTGGGCTCCTAAAAGAGCTCGGTTGGGATTGAATCCCATCAGGAATGATCCCATTGAGCTCCTAAAAGAGCTCGATTTGGGATCAAATCCCACTGGGAATGATCCCAAATGGGGGTTGGGCTCTCAAAAAGAGCTGAGTTGGGATTGAATCCCATCAGGAATGATCCCATTTGGGATCAAATTTGGGATCAAATCCCACTGGGAATGATCCCAAATGGGGGTTGGGCTCCCAAAACGAGCTCGGTTGGGATTGAATCCCATCAGGAATGATCCCATTTGGGATCAAATTTGGGATCAAATCCCGCTGGGAATGATCCCAAATGGGGGTTGGGCTCCCAAAAAAGAGCTGAGTTGGGATTGAATCCCACCAGGAATGATCCCAAAAGGGGTTGGGCTCCTAAAAGAGCTGAGTTGGGATTGAATCCCATCAGGAATGATCCCAAATGGGGGTTGGACTCCCAAAAAAGAGCTCGGTTGGGATTGAATCCCACCAGGAATGATCCTATTTGGGATCAAATTTGGGATCAAATCCCGCTGGGAATGATCCCAAATGGGGGTTGGGCTCCCAAAAGAGCTCAGTTTGGGATCAAATCCCATCAGGAATGATCCCAAATGGGAGTTGGGCTCCTAAAAGAGCTGAGTTGGGATTGAATCCCATCAGGAATGATCCCATTGAACTCCTAAAAGAGCTCAGTTTGGGATTGAATCCCACCGGGAATGAGCCCAAAGAGGGGTTGGGCTTCAAAAGAGTTC
>NW_026086652.1:0-14668 GCF_022539395.1 Myiozetetes cayanensis | reverse complement strand
CCATCGGGATAAAAAACCCTGGATGCAACACCCACCTCAAAAAGTCTCTTTGTGCTGCCCCCAAGCCCCTTTTTGAACCCCAAAATAACCTTTAAATCCCATTTACAGCTCAATTTCATCCACATTTTTCATGTAAAATACCAAATTATCCCATTTTCCAGCCTTTTGGGGCCAAACTCCCTGAGAAATCAGCGGGAAAAACCCCCTGGATGCAACACCCACCTCAAAAAGTCTCTTTGTGCTGCCCCCGAGCCCCTTTTTGAACCCCAAAATAACCTTTAAATCCCATTTACAGCTCAATTTCACCAGAATTTTTCCCATAAAACACCAAATTATCCCATTTTCCAGCCTTTTGGGGCCAAATTCCACCGGAAAACATCGGGATAAAAAACCCTGGATGCAACACCCACCTCAAAAAGTCTCTTGTGCTGCCCCCGAGCCCCTTTTTGAACCCCAAAATAACCTTTAAATCCCATTTACAGCTCAATTTCACCCACATTTTTCATGTAAAATACCAAATTATCCCATTTTCCAGCCTTTTGGGGCCAAATTCCCTGAGAAATCAGCGGGAAAACCCCCTGGATGCAACACCCACCTCAAAAATCTCTTTTACTGCTCCCGATCCCTTTTCGGAACCCACAAATCTCGTTCCAACCCGCCCGGTTTTCGATGTCTTTTTGACCCCCAAACCCCCCCTTTTTTTTCCCCTCCCTTCCTGCTCCCATCCCAGAGGCTCCTCCAACCCCTCCCAGGAATTTTTTCCCCCCCAAAACCACGGGATTTTCCCCCAAAATCCTTGGCGGGGGTTGGGGGTGTGGGGGAGAGCGAGCAGAGAGAACAAAGGCGGCGGCTCGGGCAGCCTCATTGTCCTCGGCCGAGCGAAAAAACCGGGAATTCCGGCGAGAATTCCCAAACCCTCGGTCCAGAAAACCCGGCGATAATTAGTAATTAAGAATCAATAATTAATTAATCACCCGGACCACCCCCCTCCTCCTCCCCTGGCTCTGATCCCCATCCCCATCCCCAAACTTTCCAGGAAGTTGGGGATTTTTGTTTTTTGGTTTTTTTCCCCCAAGTTTGGATCTTTGATAAAAAAAATTTCCCTCCTCCGGAAAAAATTCCGAAGGAATTTACGTTTGGAAGGGGAATTTTTAAGGGCATCTCCCCCAAAAAACGCAGCGGAGTCGCCTCTGGAGGAGGGGTGGTAAAACTCCCAAACCAAGCGAAATTCCCGCCCACAAAGCAGGGAAAAAATAAAATAAATTAAAAAAAAAAGTGTTTTTAACCTGTGAATTGCCATGGAAAATTCCCTCCATTTACAGAAGGGCTGTGAAATTTTGGGGCGGAACTGAAAAGGGATTTGGTTTCAGGGCGGGCAAAGCTCAAGCTCAGAGAGACCAAAACTCCTGACGGGCTCAAAGTGCTCTCGAATATCAATAATTCTCAATATTCCAGGGGGAATTCCTGGAATGCTCAGGGGGGAGCTGCAGGTGAGAACAACACCGGGAAGAGACAAAAAAAGTCAAGTTTTTTTGGGGGGAAAAAGTGACAGTTCCTCACTGTCCGCCCCACGGGGGGAAGGGGGGGGGGCACGCTTGGAAAATAACCCAAAAACCCCACGTTTCGACCCAAATTACGAGGTGGTTTAGAGGGTAAAGCTCCTCCTTTATGTTCAGGTGAATCCCTTCGAGCCTCTGGAATTTGGTGACGGTGATTGGACAAACTTTTTTTTGGGGGGGCGGGGCAGATGAACAAAAAACGGGCCCCAAAAGTCCCTTTCGGTGGGATCCAAATCCCCCTGGAAAAGCTGCTAATTAGGGCTAATAATTAACCAAGTGCCAATCAGGACCAGCGGGATCCCACTCTGTGACATCCAGGGGGGGTTTTCCCGTTAAACTGAGGAATTCCAGGTGGGGGTGAGGGATGAAAGACCCCCACCCCCACAGTGTCCCCAAACCAGGGGGTCCTCAGTCCCCCCACCCTCTCCCGGTCAAACTTCACCCCCCAACACCCCCAGACTTCCCGGTCACGGTGGATTTTCCACGTTCCCGGTGGGTTTTGCTCCATTCCCAGTGGGTTTTGCCCCATTCCCAGTGTTTTTCCCCCATTCCTGGTGGGTTTTGCTCCATTCCCAGTGGATTTGCCCCATTCCCAGTAGGTTCTCCTCCATTCCCAGTGTTTTGCTCCCACTCCCAGTGAGTTTTGCCCCATTCCCAGTGGGTTTTGCCCCATTCCCCGTGGGTTCTCCCCCATTCCCAGTGGGTTTTGCCCCATTCCCAGTGGTTTCCCCCCATTCCCAGTTGGTTTTCCCCCATTCCCAGTGGTTTTGCCCCATTCTCGGTCGTTTTCCCCCATTCCCAGTTGGTTTTCCCCCATTCCCAGTGGTTTTGCCCCATTCTCGGTCGTTTTCCCCCATTCCCAGTTGGTTTTCCCCCATTCCCAGTGGGTTTTGCCCCATTCCCCGTGGGTTCTCCCCCATTCCCAGTGGGTTTTCCCCCATTCCCAGTGGGTTTTGCCCCATTCCCCGTGGGTTCTCCCCCATTCCCAGTGTTTTGCTCCCATTCCCACTGGGTTTTGCCCCATTCCCGGTGGTTTTGCCCCATTCCCAGAAGGTTTTGCCCCATTCTCAGCGGTGTCAGGTAGGACAATCCCACTCCAGTTTCCCCATTCCTGGTCAGTTCTCCCCCATTCCCAGTAGGTTCTCCCCCATTCCCAGTCGTTTTCCCCCATTCCCAGTGGTTTTGCCCCATTCCCAGTGGTTTTGCCCCATTCCCAGTGGGTTTCCCCCATTCCCAGTGGGTTTGCCCCATTCCCAGTGGTTTTGCCCCATTCCCAGTGGTTTTGCCCCATTCCCAGTGGGTTTTCCCCCATTCCCAGTGGGTTTTGCCCCATTCCCAGTGGGTTTTGCCCCATTCCCAGTGAGTTTTGTCCCATTCCCAGTGAGTTTTGCCCCATTCCCTGTGGTTTTCCCCCATTCCCAGTGGGTTTTGCCCCATTCCCAGTGGGTTTTGCCCCATTCCCAGTGGTTTTCCCCCATTCCCAGTGGTTTTGCCCCATTCCCAGTGGGTTTCCCCCATTCCCAGTGGGTTTGCCCCATTCCCAGTGGGTTTTGCCCCATTCCCAGTGGTTTTGCCCCATTCCCAGTGGGTTTTGCTCCCATTCCCAGTGGGTTTTGCCCCATTCCCAGTGGTTTTCCCCCATTCCCAGTGGTTTTGCTCCCATTCCCAGTGGTTTTCCCCCATTCCCAGTGGGTTTTCCCCCATTCCCAGTGGGTTTTGCCCCATTCCCAGTGGTTTTGCCCCATTCCCAGTGGGTTTTGCCCCATTCCCAGTGGTTTTGCCCCATTCCCAGAAGGTTTTGCCCCATTCTCAGCGGTGTCAGGTAGGACAATCCCACTCCAGTTTCCCCATTCCTGGTTCCCCCCATTCCTGGTCAGTTCTCCCCCATTCCCAGTGGGTTTTGCCCCATTCCCAGTGGGTTTTCCCCCATTCCCAGTGGGTTTTCCCCCATTCCCAGTGGGTTTTGCCCCATTCCCAGTGGGTTTTGCCCAATTCCCAGTAGGTTCTCCCCCATTCCCAGTGGTTTTGCCCCATTCCCAGTGGGTTTTGTCCCCTTCCTGGTGGTTTTCCCCTATTCCCAGTCAGTTTTCCCCCATTCCCAGTGGGTTTTGCCCCATCCCAGTGGGTTCTCCCCCATTCCCAGTGGTTTTGCCCAATTCCCAGTGGGTTTTGCCCCATTCCCAGTGGGTTTCCCCCCATTCCCAGTGGTTTTCCCCCATTCCCAGTCATTTTCCCCCATTCCCAGTGGTTTTGCCCATTCCCAGTGGTTTTGCCCACTCCCAGTGGGTTCTCCCCCATTCCCTGTGGGTTTCCCCCATTCCCAGTGGTTTTGCCCCATTCCCTGTGGGTTTTCCCACATTCCCAGAAGGTTTTGCCCCATTCTCAGTGGTGTCAGGTAGGACAATCCCACTCCAGTTTCTCCATTCCTGGTTTTCCCCCATTCCTGGTCAGTTCTCCCCCATTCCCAGTGGGTTCTCCCCCATTCCCAGTGGGGTTTGCCCCATTCCCAGTGAGTTTTGCCCCATTCCCAGTGGTTTTGCCCCATTCCCAGAAGGTTCTTCCCCATTCCCAGCAGTGTCAGGTAGGACAATCCCACTCCAGTTTCCCCATTCCTGGTTCCCCCCATTCCTGGTCAGTTCTCCCCCATTCCAAGTGGTTTTGCCCCATTCCCAGTGGGTTCTCCCCCATTCCAAGTGGTTTTGCCCCATTCCCAGTGGGTTCTCCCCCATTCCCAGTGGGTTTTGCCCCATTTCCACTTGGTTTCGCCCCATTCCCAGTGGTGTCAGGCAAGACAATCCTGCTACGGTTTCCCCATTCCCAGTGGGTTTTGCCCCATTCCCAGTGGGTTCTCCCCCATTCCCAGTGGGTTTTGCTCCATTCCCAGTGGGTTTTCCCCCATTCCCAGTGGGTTTTCCCCCATTCCCAGTGGGTTTTGCCCCATTCCCAGTGGGTTCTCCCCCATTCCCAGTGTTTTGCTCCCACTCCCAGTGGTTTTGCCCCATTCCCAGAAGGTTTTGCCCCATTCTCAGTGGTGTCAGGTAGGACAATCCCACTCCAGTTTCCCCATTCCTGGTTTTCCCCCATTCCTGGTCAGTTCTCCCCCATTCCCAGTAGGTTCTCCCCCATTCCCAGTGGTTTTGCCCCATTCCCAGTGGTTTTGCCCCATTCCCAGTGGGTTTTGCCCCATTCCCAGTGGGTTTTGCCCCATTCCCAGTGTTTTCCCCCCATTCCCAGTAAGTTTTGCCCCATTCCCTGTGGGTTTCCCCCATTCCCAGTGAGTTTTCCCCCATTCCCAGTGAGTTTTGCCCCATTCCCAGTGGATTTTCCCCAATTCCCAGTGAGTTTTGCCCCCTTCCCAGTGAGTTTTGTCCCATTCCCAGTGGTTTTCGCCCCATTCCCAGTCGAGGTTTCCCCCATTCCCAGTGAGTTTTCCCCCATTCCCAGTGGGTTTCCCCCATTCCCAGTGGATTTTCCCCAATTCCCAGTGAGTTTTGCCCCATTCCCAGTGAGTTTTCCCCATTCCCAGTGAGTTTTCCCCCATTCCCAGTGAGTTTTCCCCCATTCCCAGCGAGTTTTGCCCCATTCCCAGTGGGTTTTGCTCCCATTCCCAGTGGTTTTCCCCCATTCCCAGTGGTTTTCCCCCATTCCCAGTGGGTTTTGCTCCCATTCCCAGTGGGTTTCCCCCATTCCCAGTGGATTTTCCCCAATTCCCAGTGAGTTTTGCCTCATTCCCAGTGAGTTTTCCCCCATTCCCAGTGAGTTTTCCCCCATTCCCAGCGAGTTTTGCCCCATTCCCAGTGGGTTTTGCTCCCATTCCCAGTGGGTTCTCCCCCATTCCCAGTGGTTTTGCCCCATTCCCAGTGGTTTTGCCCCATTCCCAGTGAGTTTGCCCCCATTCCCAGTGGGTTTTGCCCCATTCCCAGTGGGTTTTCCCCCATTCCCAGTGGGTTTTCCCCATTTCCACTGGGTTTTGCCCCATTCCCAGTGGGTTTTGTCCCATTCCTGGTTGGTTTTGCCCCATTCCCAGTGGGTTTTGCCCCATTCCCAGTGGTTTTTGCCCCATCCCCAGTGGTGTCAGGCAGGACAAGCCTGCTCTGGTTTTCCCATTCCTGATTGGTTTTGTCCCATTCCTGGTTGGTTTTGCCCCATTCCCAGTGGGTTTTGCCCCATTCTTGGTTGGTTTTGTCCCATTCCTGGTTGGTTTTGCCCCATTCCCAGTGGGTTTTGCCCCATTCTTGGTTGGTTTTGTCCCATTCCTGGTTGGTTTTGCCCCATTCCCAGTGGGTTTTGCCCCATTCCCAGTGGTGTCAGGCAGGACAAGCCTGCTGCAGTTTTCCCATTCCTGGTGGGGTTTCCCCCATTGCCAGTGGGTTTTGCCCCGTTCCCAGTGAGTTTTGCCCCGTTCCCAGTGAGTTTTGCCCCATTCCTGGTCGGTTTAGCCCCATTCCCAGTGAGTTTTGCCCCATTTCCAGTGAGTTTTGCCCCATTCCCAGCGGTGTTAGGTGGGACAATCCCGCTCCAGTTTCTCCATTCTCCATTCGTTCCCCCCCATTCCCCATGGCTTCCCCCCCATTGCCAATGTTTTTTCCCCCCTTCCCAGCAAGTTGTCCCCCATTCCCAGCGGCTTTTCCCCCATTCCCAGCAGTGTCAAAGGCGGGACAATCCCCATTCCCACCGGGAATCGCCGCTGCCGGTGTCCACACCAGCGGGGGCAGCTCCCGAACGCCACGGGGGCATCCTGGCGGTGTCGGGGCCGGGATGGAAACACCGGGAATACCAGGAATACCGGGAATATCGGGAACCACCACCCCCACCGCCACCAGGGTGGTCTGTCCGCGGTGCCCCCCGCGCTGAGTCACGGCCGGTGCCGGTGCCGGTGCCGGTGGCGGTGCCGGTGGCGGTCCCGGTGCCCCCCTCTCCGCCCGCGGGTACCTGGCCTGGGCCTCGTCGAGGCTCTGGTCGGTGATGGCCATGATCTGCTGCAGGACATCGCCCGTGTCGTGCGGCGGCGGCTCCGCCGCGGCCCCGGCGGTGGCGGCGGGAGGAGGAGGAGGAGGAGGAGGCGGGGAGGAGGAGGAGGAGGAGGAGGAGGCGGCAGGAGGGTCACCCCGAGCAGCCGCGACGGGTCCTCCATGGCGGGCGGGGCCGGGCCCGGCGCGCCGCGACCCCTGGCGCGACAGGGCGGCGACAGGGCGGGCGACAGGGCCCGGTGGCGACCGAGCGGCGACCGAGTGGAGACCACCGACCGATCCCCCCTCCCCTCCTCCCTCCCCTCCGCCGCCCCCGCCCGGAGCCGCCGGCGCGGGCCACGCCCACCATTGGCCACGCCCCCGGTGTCGACAAGGGACACGCCCATCATGACCACGCCCCCCGGTGTCGGCAAGGGACACGCCCATCATTGACCACTCCCCGATGCCCACGCTGGACACGCCCACATTCCCCGTTAAGCCCCACCCACTCACGCCCATCCCCGGTAAGACCCTCCCACTGACCACGCCCACTCGTCAGTGGCCACGCCCACGTACCCGTTAGGCCCCTCCCATCACCCCCTCTCGGGGGTCACACCAAGCTCTTTTTGGGGTCCCCTCAACTCCTCCCCTCCCATCCACCCCCCTGGGGTCCCACCACCTCCCCTCCCATCACCCCCCACCCCCTTTGGGGTCCCACCGAGATTTTATCCCAATTCTCCCCTTTTTACGCTCGAAAGAGACTAAAAATGTGTTGTTTTTGCGGTCTCCGTAACCCCATTTCCGGTGATTGTTTGGGCTCCAGCACTAAAGACCCCCGGATTTAAAACCCTCCTGGATCTGGGGGCTGTGGGGACGACGCAGCACTTTGATCACGTCGACTCCCTTTTCAAAACAGAGGCAAACACCGAGGATTCAGGAGCAAAACGCAGCTCGTTTGTTTAAAAATAAAAATCCAAAATATTTGGAATTAATGTTTATGTGTGAAAACCAAGGCCCGGTGGCAGAGCTCCAGGTTTTGATGTTCTGCCTTTATTCCAGGTGAGAAATCGGAATAATTCCCGTGGGATCATCCAGGAAGCGGCCTGAGGAGGTGACAATTTACCTGGAATTCGTTTGGAATTTGTTTGGAATTCGGCAGCGCGGGAGCGGGAGGGGGAGGAGCACAGGTGGGAGGGGGTGGGGCAGGTGAGGAAGGGACAGAGGAAATGGACAAATTCCATAAATCCTGGGGTCAGGACTTGGCTCAGCTCAACCCTCCCCCTTCCTCCTCCTCCTCCTCCTCCTCTCCCGCCTCCCTGGCGAGTGATAAATTCAGGGATAAGGACAAATTTACCCCCCAGCTTCAGAGACATTCCAGCACGTCCTTTTTGAGGGGAAAAATCCCGGGAATATCCTATTTATCCCAAGGTAACTCCAGGGGTTTGGCACCTGGATGTGCTTTCGGGGCAAGAAGCTGCCCCTCGGTGACCCCCACGGGGCTTTTCCAGGGTATATTTGAAAGAGTTTCTTCTCCCAAACCCCACCCAGATCCTAAAAAACCCCTTCCAGGAGCCCAAAGGCGCCAAATCCCAGCTCCTGCCCTCACAATCGTCGGGTTTTCCCACCCAGGGAATTCATTTCCCCTTGTCCCGGGTTGGTTTTGACCCTCTGGCTCCGGGAATGTTGAGGAAAAAATCCCTCATTTCTCAGCTTTTTTTTTTTTTTTTGGCTGAAATGATTAAAATCCCCTCCCCCCCCCAGTTTTTAATCCCTGAGGGGAAGGGGTTGGATGAGGAGGTGCCGAGGGAGGGGGGATCCGCCTCCTGCTCCCTCATAAATCACCTCCCTCTGGATTGGGAATGGCCTGGGGCGTAAATTATTGACAAATCACACAAAAAAGGGGGTGAGGGGGCAAGAGAGTTCATCCCCCAACCAAAGGCAGGCCCGAAGCTGCCCAAATATCAGCTTAAAACCCAGCCTGGAGCTCTAAATCCCAGGGAAATCCAACTCCTCCCGGGCTCCAGGCACTCCCAGGGATTGCGTCCCTTTTCGGGATGGGGGCGGATCCGGGGCCAGAGAGGGGAAACCCCCCGTGGGAACAACAACTCCCCCTGGCTCCAGGAGGGGACAACTCCCCCTGGATCTGCCCCCTGGACCTTCCCTGGCCGGGGTGTCCCACCCGGAGCCCTCGGATTTGGCTCCGTGGATCAGCCGGAGCCCCCGGAACCCACGGGGGAATGTGGGAAAAGGTTCCTCCAGCGGGGCTGATGTCACCTGGGTGGCCACCTGGGCCACCCAGGGGGGGGTTAAAGGGACATGGGACAAGCTGGAGGGGGGGGATCCCAGGATCCTTCAGGCTCATCCCAGGATCCCTCAACCTCATCCCAGGATCCTTCAGGCTCATTCCAGGATCCCTCAACCTCATCCCAGGATCCCTTGGGCTCATTCCAGGATCCCTCAACCTCATCCCAGGATCCTTCAGGCTCATTCCAGGATCCCTCAACCTCATCCCAGGATCCCTTGGGCTCATTCCAGGATCCCTCAACCTCATCCCAGGATCCTTCAGGCTCATTCCAGGATCCCTCAACCTCATCCCAGGATCCCTCAGGCTCATCCCAGGATCCCTCAACCTCATCCCAGGATCCCTCGGGCTCGTCCCAGGATCTCTCAACCTCATCCCAGGATCCTTCAGGCTCATCCCAGGATCCCTCAGGCTCATCCCAGGATCCTTCAGGCCCATCCCAGGATCCCTCAGGATCCCCCGGGCTCATCCCAGGATCCTTCAGGCTCATCCCAGGATCTCCTGGGCTCATCCCAGGATCCTTCAGGCTCATCCCAGGATCCTTCAGGCTCATCCCAGGATCTCTCGGGCTCATCCCAGGATCCCTCAGGATTCCTTGGGCTCATCCCAGGATCCCTCAGGATCCCTCAACCTCATCCCAGGATCCTTCAGGCTCATCCCAGGATCCCTTGGGCTCATCCCAGGATCCCTTGGTCTCATCCCAGGATCCCTCAGGGAAAGCCTTTCGTGGCTTCGAAGCCAAACTGGGCAGAAAAACCAAGTGCAGGAATTTTGGGAGCCCCACCCAGGTGGCAGAACAGTCACTTCTTGTCACCTCCCCTCCCCCCCCAATTAACTAACACATTAATTAATGAATTAATGACTCAGACTGTATCAACCCCACACCTGGCCAGCAGGAACTCCCCACATTTCCCCTTTGTTAACAACAGACAAGCAGAGTTTGGGATGGTTTTAATCCTAAAAAAAAAGAAAAAATAAAAAAGTGGGACTCTCAGAATTCCCACCCTGGGAAAAGCAGGAAGAAAAATCCCCGAGGTCGTCCCAGCCCTCCCAGTTTTCACCCCCTCAGCCCCTGCTCCCCCTGCAGCATCCCGAGGATATTCCCCAGGGGAACAAAACGCAGATCCCGGGGTTATTCGGCAGGAAAATTTAAATTTCCACCCGCCCTCCGTGCAGGAAAGGCGGGAATTTGTCCCCAAAAACAGCTCCGTGGATCCACAGACCACGGAACTGGGGCCTTCCCGCTGCTCTGGCTGAAAATTCCCCCCTTCCCAGAGTTTTCCTGATGGCTTTTGGAGGCCACAACCCCCTCAAAAATAAAAACACCAGGAGGGGAAGGGCTCTCCCCACTTTCCATCCCAAGGGGGAGCAGGGAAAAGAAGGGAGGGGGGAGAGAGAAGAAAAAAAAATTCCAACTCCTTCTCTTCTAAAACCCAGGGCAGAAATATTTATTCCAGGGTGGGGGGATTCTCTGGGACACAGAAGGTGGGAAGGATAATTTGTTTTTTGGTCAATCCAGGAGAGATCTGAACCCATCCCTGCTGGCCCCTCCTGAGGGAAGAATTGAAACCCCCTCCCCTCAAAACCAGCAATGTGGCCACGCTGGGGGTTGGATCCTCTGACAAAAACAGGCCTTTGATTAAAAAAAAAACCACCCTAAAATTATAAATTTAGGCCATATTCCCATGGTGTGTGGAAAACAACCCACCCACCTCCCCCCCATTTCACACGGGCAAGGGAAAGGGATCATTTCCCAGCTTCTGAGAATATTCTGGATATTCTCCCCACAGACACAGCCCCAGAATGGACACTGAGCATTCACATCCCAGGAGAGGGGTTGTTAGTAAGGAATATTCCCAGTTTCTTGCCAGGGGAGAAAAACGGGACTGGGATAGATTTAAGGAGTTGTTTGAGAGCGTGGAGGTACAAAAAAAAAAAACCCACACGTTAAAAATCCCGGTGGATTCGGAATCTGACCTCAAGCTGTCCCAGAGGGATTTCCAGGGAGCAGAGGGCTGGTTTTTGGCTGGCCCAGCAAAGGATTCCAAGCTCCCAAACGTCCTCCCCAAAGCCTGGAATGCTCCAAAATCCAATTAAAAAAACGAATTAAAAAGCGGGGATCTGCTTTTCGGGAAGAAATTTGCAGGGATTTCACCCCCCCCGGAGGAGGCTCCAGAGGGATAAAACAGCCAGGAGGGACCTTGGGATTTACCTTGTGGGTAAATCCAGGGAGTTTTGGGCTCCCCTGGAGCTTGGGAAGGGCCAATCCAAGGGGAGGGATAATACTGAAGGGCCAAGGAAATACTTGGGGTGGTTCCTGTCCCACACTCTCCAGACTCAGCTCCTCGTTAAAAAGTGTTTTTAATGAGAATCCCCCTGTCAAAGGTCCGGGAAACCACCTTGTCCTTCATCCCCTCAGCTGGAGAGGTGGAAATATGGAAATATCCGTCCTTCCCAGGGCTGGGGGGTGGAAATCTCCATCCTTCCTGGGGCTGGATGAGGTGGAAATACGAAAATCTCCGTCCTTCCCAGGCTGAGGGGTTGGAAATATGAAAATCTCCGTCCTTCCTGGGGCTGGATGAGGTGGAAATATGGAAATCTCCGTCCTTCCCGGGGCTGGGGGGGGGTGGAAATCTCTGTCCTTCCCGGGGCTGGATGAGGTGGAAATACGAAAATCTCCATCCTTCCTGGGGCTGGGAGGGTGGAAATATGAAAATCTCCGTCCTTCCTGGGGCTGGATGAGGTGGAAATACGAAAATCTCCGTCCTTCCCAGGCTGGAGGGGTGGAAATCTCCATCCTTCCCAGGGCTGAGGGGTTGGAAATATGAAAATCTCCGTCCTTCCCGAGGCTGGATGAGGTGGAAATCTCCATCCTTCCCAGGGCTGGAAATCTCTGTCCTTCCCAGGGTTGGGGGGATGGAAATCTGTCCTTCCCAAGGCTGGAAATATCTGTCCTTCCTGGGGCTGGAAATCTGTCCTTCCTGGGGCTGGAGGGGTGGAAATACAGAAATCTCTGTCCTTCCCGGGGCTGGATGAGGTGGAAATACGAAAATCTCCGTCCTTCCCGGTCTGAGGGGTTGGAAATATGAAAATCTCTGTCCTTCCTGGGGCTGGATGGGGTGGAAATACAGAAATCTCCGTCCTTCCTGGGGCTGGGGGGTTGGAAATCTCTGTCCTTCCCGGGGCTGGATGAGGTGGAAATATGAAAATCTCCATCCTTCCTGGGGCTGGATGAGGTGGAAATATGGAAATCTCCATCCTTCCCAAGGCTGGATGAGGTGGAAATATGGAAATCTCCATCCTTCCTGGGGCTGGATGGGGTGGAAATACAGGAATCTCCATCCTTCCTGGGGCTGGAAATCTCTGTCCTTCCCAGGGCTGCAAGGGTGGAAATCTCCATCCTTCCCAGGGCTGGAAATCTCCGTCCTTCCCGGGGCTGGATGAGGTGGAAATCTCCATCCTTCCCAGGGCTGGGGGGGTGGAAATCTCTGTCCTTCCCAGGGCTGGAAATCTCTGTCCTTTCTGGGGCTGGATGAGGTGGAAATATGAAAATCTCCGTCCTTCCCGGTCTGAGGGGTTGGAAATCTCCATCCTTCCCAGGGCTGGATGAGGTGGAAATACAGAAATCTCTGTCCTTCCTGGGGCTGGAGGGGTGGAAATCTCCGTCCTTCCTGGGGCTGGATGAGGTGGAAATATGAAAATCTCCGTCCTTCCCGGGCTGAGGGGCTGGAAATATGAAAATCTCCGTCCTTCCCAGGGCTGAGGGGTTGGAAATATGAAAATCTCCGTCCTTCCCAGAGCTGGATGAGGTGGAAATACAGAAATCTCCGTCCTTCCCAGGGCTGAGGGGCTGGAAATACAGAAATCTCCGTCCTTCCCAGGGCTGGGAGGGTGGAAATATGAAAATCTCCATCCTTCCTGGGGCTGGATGGGGTGAAAATACAGAAATCTCCATCCTTCCCAGGGCTGGAAATCTCCATCCTTCCCGAGGCTGGATGAGGTGGAAATCTCCATCCTTCCCAGGGCTGGAAATCTCCATCCTTCCTGGGGCTGGGAGGGTGGAAATATGAAAATCTCCATCCTTCCCAGGGCTGGGAGGGGTGGAAATCTCCATCCTTCCTGGGCTGAGGGGTTGGAAATACGAAAATCTCGGTCCTTCCCAGTCTGAGGGGTTGGAAATCTCGGTCCTTCCCAGGCTGAGGGGTTGGAAATATGAAAATCTCCGTCCTTCCTGGGGCTGGAGGGGTGGAAATCTCTGTCCTTCCTGGGGCTGGGAGGGTGGAAATATGAAAATCTCCGTCCTTCCTGGGGCTGGATGAGGTGGAAATACAGAAATCTCCGTCCTTCCTGGGGCTGGAAATCTCCATCCTTCCCAGGGCTGCAAGGGTGGAAATCTCCATCTTTCCCGGGGCTGGATGAGGTGGAAATACGAAAATCTCCGTCCTTCCCAGTCTGAGGGGCTGGAAATCTCCGTGCCGGGCGGTTCTGCGTCCCCACCAGCAGCGGGTCCGGCTCCCGGCGCGGTCTCAGATGGAGGAGTCGACGGTGAAGTGGCCGTTGTGCGAGAGGGCGCCGCGGTCGGGCGCGTGGAGCTTGAGGGCCGTGGGGGTGTACCGGGAGCTGCGGGGGCAGGGGAGGCAGAGGATGCGGCGGAAGGTGCTCCTCATCTCCGTGTCGCGGTACGAGTAGACGATGGCGTTGATGAGCGAGTTGATCTCGGCCAGCAGCAGCACGTACTTCTCCACGGCCAGCACGTTGCAGCTCTTGCAGCCCAGCCCGTCCAGCAGCAGCACCACCTGCCCCGGCGTCCAGCAGATCACGAAGGCGCCTGCAAGGAGCAGGGAGGTCAGGGGGGAATTATAGGAGAAGTCAGGGGGGAATTAAAGGGGGAGATCAGGGGGAAATCAGGGGAATTAAAGGGGAGATCAGGGGAAATCAGGGGAGATTAAAGGGGAAGTCGGGGAGAAATCGGGGAAATTAAAGGGGAGATCAGGGGAAATCAGGGGAATTAAAGGGGAGATCAGGAAATCAGGGGGAGATCAGGGGAAATCAGGGGAAATTAAAGGGGACATCAGGGGAAATCAGGGAAATTAAAGGGAGATCAGGGGAAATCAGGGGAGACAGTTAGGGGGAGATCAGGGGAAAATCGGGGGGATTGAGGGAATCAGGGAAGATCAGGGGAGAAATCAGGGGGAAATTAAAGGGGAGACTAGGGGGAAATCAGGGGAATTAAAGGGGAAGTCGGGGGAAATCAGGGGAGATCAGGGGGAAATTAAAGGAGGAGATCAGGGGAAGTCAGGGGAATTAAAGGGAGAGTCAGGGGAAATCAGGGGAAATTAAAGGGGGAAGTCAGGGAGAAATCGGGGAAAATCGGGGAATTAAAGGGGAAGTTGGGGAAATCAGGGGAGATCAGGGGAAATTAAAGGGGAGATCAGGGGAATCGGGGAAATCAGGGAGAAATCGGGGAAATTAAAGGGGGAGATCAGGGGGAAAATCGGGGGGAATTAAAGGGGAGATCAGGGGAGAAATCAGGGGAAATTAAAGGGAAGTCAGGGAAATCAGGGGAGACTCAGGGGAAATTAAAGGGGGAGATCAGAGAGGAAATCAGGGGAAATTAAAGGGGAGATCAGGGGAAATCAGGGGAAATTAAAGGGGAGATCAGGGGAAAATCGGGGGAATTAAAGGGGGAAGATCAGGGGAGAAATCAGGGGAAATTAAAGGGGGAAGTCAGGGGAAATCAGGGGAGATCAGGGGAAATTAAAGGGGAGATCAGGGGAAATCAGGGGAAATTAAGAGGGGAAATCAGGGAGAAATCAGGGGAAATTAAAGGGGAGATCAGGGGAAAATCGGGGGAATTA
>NW_026086651.1:0-14194 GCF_022539395.1 Myiozetetes cayanensis | reverse complement strand
CCCTGAGAGTTGTAGTCCATAAAGTACTCTATCACACATGTGCAATGAAGGGCTTGTTTAGGATTGGTCAAGAAAGTCACTTGTTATGAAGTGGTACAGTTTGAAACCACTATTTAAGCTTTTGTCTCTTTAAAAAAAGCATCTTTTGCTACACACCACATTGGTGTCTCTCCAGTTCACTGGACCCTTTATTTCTTATATTAATAATATTGAAACATTGATGGATCCAGGGCAGTGCATTTTCTCATGGTAGCTCTAAGTCTGTCTAAGAATGCCATGGGGGTCTCGTCCCGTCCTTGCCTTACATCGTACAAGGCAGCCCAATTCACTGCTTTGGGTGTAGGGCTTCACAGTCCCACCTGCACCAATCTTCTATACTGATCCAATAACTTAGAATGCTCAGGGTTGTTTGGGTCCCAGTTAGGTTTTCCTACTGGAAAAATTTTATCTACGTCTCCTCTTAAAACATTTGTTGTAATCTGTTCTTCCACATGATGTCTTGATGCTTTTGTTACAAGCTCTTCTTCTGTATCTGTCAGTTCTGAGAGTATCAAATCTATGTCTGATCAATCAATGTCCTGATTTTTCACAATTAATTCAAATCTCTCAGCCACCTTCTCAGGATTTTCTCTCCATAGTTTTGCTTCCCCCCTCCAGCTGTTCAAATCACTTGCTGAAAAAGGTACTTTCCCTTTTACCTGATGACCTGCAGGTGTCATTACCTGCCTCAGAGGAGCAACTGTGTGGCCAGTCTCAATTTTAGTTTTGCCCATCTGGCTCTGGTGCTCTACAATGAGGCTGCAGTTCGGGAGGGTCTGGCATACTTTCCTCATCACTCTCTCCCTTTCCCAACTTGAAACCCCTCTGACCTTTGCTGCAGGCATAGGGTTGTCCTGGGGGGCTCTATTAATACCATAATTTTCTGCCACTCAGGTTTATTTCTTAAAAAGTGAGAAAGATATCTGCACATATCACCTCATCCCTGCAAAGGAACAACAGAAGATGCAAGATTGTGTTGTAATTGAGACTTCCTATCCATGGCTATTTTTCACCGTTATCTAACCTATACAGCGACCACCAATTCTTACAGTATTTAAAAAAGTCTTTTTACTTAGGTTTCCTCCAGGAATTCCTCCCAGATCTCTCCAGTGTTTTAATATACATCCCTCAGGGGTTTTAGCATTTATTTCTTTACTCATTTTAACTCCCATTATGGAGTTAAACGGTTAAATCTGTAATATACTATCAATCACAAGTATTATATTGCCAAATAATATCTACTCTTCAAATTCAAACACTACCTCCTGATCAAAACTTCCTTAAATTCACAAAACTCACAACTAACCTGTACTATCTCACAAATACACAAGATGTCACTCTCAGACCACAAAATATTTGGCCTTCACACTAAGTATTGACACAAAAATCCACAAGATGTCACCATAAGACCACAAGATACACACTGTACAGCAAACCTGTATATATCAGAAAATTCATATTTTTGTAACTATTCAGACTGAATTAGGAGGTGCTTGGGAACAATATCGACTGGGGATTGCTGATATCAATATAAAACCAGGAAAAAAGTAAGCAGGACACAAAAAAGACGTCTTTTCTCATGGTTTTATCAATACAACACAATATTCACTTTGAATGCACTTCTGAGATCTGTCTAATTAACCACAAAAGAAATGAAGACTTACAAGGAAGTTATTCCCAGGGGCTTGTCTGGTTAAGATGCCATCACTGAGAAGGGAGTGTGGAGGAATGAGCAGACAAGGACACCATCCCTAGGGCTGGGGAAGCAGGAACTCAGAGTCACTGGTTCCAGGTGGCAAATGGACTGTGGGATGTTTCTGTGAGAGCCCATAATGGGTGTGCTGCTTTCAGGGGGAGTCCAATTAAATTTCTTCCCCATGGCCAGTGCAGGGCTGTGTTTTGGATTTGCGCTGAACACAGGATTGATAATCACAGAGTCACAGAATGTGCTGAGTTGGAAGGGACCCACAAGAATCATCCAGTCCAATCCTTAGCCCTGCACAGGACCATCCCCAAGGCTCACACCATGAGCCTGAGAGGATCATCCAAACACTCCTTGAGCTCTCTCAGCCTTGGTGCTGTGCCCACTGCCCTGGGGAGCCTGTTCAGTGCCCAGCCATCCTCTGGGGGAAGAACCTTTACCTAAGATCCAGCCTAACCCTGCCCTGACACAACTCCAGGCCATTCCCTCAGTGCTGTCCCTGGTCCCCACCAGAGCAGAGCTCAGGGCCTGCCCCTCCTCTGCCCCTGCCCAGGATGTTGTGACTGCAGTGAGATCTCCCCCCAGTCTCCTCTTCTCCAGCTGAACACACCAAGTGCCCTCAGAGTCCTCACACACCTCCCCTCCAGGCCCTTCCCCATCTTCATTGCCCTCCTTTGGACACTCTCCAATGGCTCAATCTCTCCCTTCCATTGTGTCCCCCCAAACTGCCCCAATCTTGCAGGTGAGGCAGAGCAGGACAATCCCCTCCCTGATGCCCCCAGCACAGGCTTGGCCCTCCTGGCTGCCAGGGCACTGCTGACTCAGGGCCAACTGGCACCCACCAGCACCCCCAGGGCCCTTTCCCGGCACTGCTTCCCAGCCTCTCATAACCAATGTGTCCGTTCAGCTGGGGTTACCCCATCCCAGGGCACAATCCAGCCCTTCCCCCTTTTGAGCTTTCCGTGGTTGGTGATTCCCAGCCCTGGGATATGTCCAGGTCTCTCAGCAGGGCCTCCCTGCCCTCGGGGGACTCAGCAGCTCCTCCCAGTTTTGGGTCACCTGCAAACTTGCTCAGTGTCCCTTCCAGTGCTGAGTCCAAGTCATTGATGGAGATGTTGGAGAGCACAGGGCCAAAGATGGAGCCCTGTGAAACCCCAGCAGTGACAGGTCACAGTCTGATGTCACCCCTGTCACTGTTACAGGGTCCCTTTGGTTCTGTTAGACCCATATGTCATGATAGCCCCTTTCATTCCATGAGATTCTACAGAGTCCTTGGGTTCCTTTGGTTCCATGAGGCCTTGGAGTGTCACAGGGTTCCCTGGTTCCATGATATTCCCAGTGTCCCAATGGTCCATAAGGTTCTGCAGTGTCCCAGGTTTACTTTTCTACCATGAAAAGACCCTCCTGAAACCGTGACATTATCCCCCTCTGTATTCTATTCCCTTTTTCATCACACAGTGTCCCAGGGATCCTTTTGTAATAGGTAACCCAGGATAAGAGTTACAATTTGCTCATCAAATTAAGTTAAGCAATTAAGGTTAATTGCACCTGTTACCATAAATTCAATAAGAAGAACTTTGTTTTTGTTATGGACTGGGCAGTCACAAGAAAACTACAATGTTGTAGTAGTTAAGTGATTACCTACATGATTGTTATGAATTTGTATGTTTTAGTACTATACAGATGGTTGTTCTAAGCATACTTATAGGGCAAGAAAATAAAAACAGTAAGAACCAAAGGGAGAAGGCTTACCACCCTTTCGTCTGGAAATTTCCATGAGACATCCTCTGAGGACTACGGTCTAATCCAATCATTGGCTAAGCACAGGTGGCGAGATGGAGCCCGCGAAAAACAAAGACCAATATCAGAGAAGCCCGCGAAATGGAATCCAATGGAGAGACTGAGAGAGACTCGAGGGGTGGAGAAAAAGGGTGGGGTATAAAAGATGGACCACTGGTCTGTCACGTTGCAGACCGTTGATGGAACGAGAGTGTCCTCCGGTCACCCAGTGCGCTGTTTTACTTACTTACCTTCAATAAATTTCTTTTATATTTTACCAAAATACTATTTTGGTCTTTTTACCAAAAACACTTTGGTTCCTTGAGGCCCTGCAGTGTCCCAGCGACCCCTTTATTCCTTTGTGCCACTGGAGACACCCCATAATCCTGCCCTGCCTTGTCCATGGCTACTGAGCCTTCTGAAAGGTTGGAAAGGGGTTCAGCAGCAGTGATCCCCATCCTGCTGGCTCTGCTTCCCAGCCTGACCAGCATGGCCAGGGCAGGCTCAGCCCAGGGTGCCACAGCCCCTCCCTCTGCAGAGCAGCCCCTCCAGCTCAGGGCCCTGCAGGGATCCCAGGCTGGGATCTTCAAGTGGCCAAGAAAGAGGGTTCTCTGTGCCATGGATTCCTCTGTGCAGGCACAGAAATGCTGCCTTGCTCTTCTCCAGGCACATCCCTTTCCCCAGGGCAGTGTGTCCAGGCTGCCTTGGCCACTTGCAGATGTTAAAAGTTTTACTATGTTAAATGGGAAATGTTATGTTAAAAAAAAACTAAGAAGTTTCAGGATTGCACTATTCTGTTTCTTGTTGTAATAAAAAGGGGGAGATGCAGTGTTTGGGGTTTCAGGAGTGCCAGCAGAATGTTCTGGAAAACGAAGTCTGTGGGACTCTGGTGCACATGAACAGTGAAGAACCTTGGCAGGATTGGTTGAGAGGGTTACCTGTTGGGACGTGTTACAATTCAAAACTGCTACTGTACTGCAGTCTGCAATGTGGAAAGGACACACAGCATCAAAGGGTTCTTGCTCTGTGCTAGATGTTTATTGACAGGAAAGAAAAGAGGGAACGAGAGCAAGGGGATGCTGTCCCCAAAAGGAGGGTGTACACGATTTTTATACCCTCGGGGACCGAAGGATCCAGAAACTTGGAGGAGGAGAAGATTGACAGAACAAGGGAATCAATAGAATATAACAACATGCATGCATTAACTAACAACCAATCACTATGATATGGAGGTGTAACTGGACCGCCTACACTGCGGCGAATCTCAACCAATAGGCTAACAGGGATTCTTAACCAATCATCTACAGGGAAATTCATGAGGGGAATATAATTATTAATATAACTGGGGTACAAAAAATTTATCTTTCATGCATTAACAATAAAATAAACATGTTAGTAACTGTCCAACATTTTTTCGTCTTCTCCGTCATCTTTCAACTATTCGCATTCACAGTCCTCTTGGTAATCTTTATATATCTTGTTCCATTTTCAGTACATTTTTTTATAGTCCTCCACACTACTGCAACCTTTGTTCTCTCTCAATAAAGCACTCTGTTACACACCATATTGGTGTCTCTTGGTCCATGCAGACTACTTATTTATTATATTAATAACAATACAACAGTTCTTTCCACATCTTGGCTTTGAGAAAGGTTGGGAAAGGAGTTAAAAGGTGTTTTTTTCTGAGGTGTTAAACATGGGAGCGGGTCTATCTTCACAATTCCCAAGAGAAGAGATGGCAGAAAGCTGCCCTGCAGGTTGTTTTTTGAAGGAACAGGAAAAGAGATCAAGGGTAAGGGGTTTCTTTCCTGGAGGGCAGGGCTGTCATTCGCTTGCAGGAGCCCTGCGCTGAAACTGCCAGTCCAACTCCCAGCATTGAATACGGATGAAGATTCCTTCCAGACAAAAGGTGCCAGAACAGAACACTCTTGCTGCCCATGCAGTGCCAACAGTGGCCCTCCAACTGAGCATGAGAGACCAGGGGAAGGGCTTTCTTTCCTGAGTGGAAGCGGTGTTGTTTGCTTTTCAGAGTCCTGTACTGTACTTGCCGGTAAAACTCCCAAAATTGAATATGGTCAAATATTCTTCCCAGATAAAAGGTGGCAGGACAGAAAGCTCTTGCTGCCCATGGAGTGCCCAGGGTGGCCCACCAACTGCACCTGAAAGCCAAAAGTTACAGGCTTTCTTTCCTGGGGGAAAGGCCGTGACATCACAAAGGGGCAATGGCAGATGGGTGGGCCTGCACTGTGACATTCTGTGACGTTGGTTCTTTGGTTTCCAGGGGCTGTTCTGGAATGAAGAGGACAGGCCACGACATCATAATGGGGCCATGGCACATGGATTGGGCTGCACTCTGGGGTGTGAGGCATTGGTTTTTTGGTTGCCAGGGGCTGTTCTGGAATGGAGAGGGTAGGCCATGACATCACAAAGGGGCCCATGGCACACAGGGGGGCCTTCACTTTGGGGTTGTAGGATGTTGGTTCTCTGGTTGCCAAGGGCTATTCTGGAATGGAGAGGATAGGCTGTGACATCACAAATGGGCCTCAAGCACATGGGTTGGTGTAGTGGGTTGACTCTTGCTGGATTACAAACACCCACTAAAAACCACTACCTCCTGTCATGGTTCAGCTTAAGCAAGGAATTTTTTTTCTATCCCTTCCCCCTTGGTTGTAGGAGACATTAAGAGCTATCAGATGTATACTTAGGTGAACAAAAAGACCTCACTCCCTCACTAATGGCCGAGAACTTAGTCTCCTAGGAAACCGGGCAGATAAGGAACTGCACTTTTTTTCTTTCTCTTGTCTCCTGGGCAATGAGAAAGGATGAATTTTGGTGGGCTGGGCGGTGGCTGGCACTCAGGTCAGGAGGAGAGGATGGTGTGCCTGTGGTTTTGGGACCTGCTTTGCCAGTTGTGGACGCTGCCTGGTTTTTTTTCTTTCTTTCCTTGTCGGAGGGGAAGTTTGCTGCTGTTGCTCTGGTTGGCCCTTGCTCGCCGTGACAAGTTCTGCATCTCCAGTGACCCCACAGCGCCACCTGGTGACTGCTACAGGACATTAAAAACCCTGCATCTCCAGTGACCCAACGGCACCGCCTATTGACTGAGGTTGGAATTGCACCAAAGGGCGCAAATTTGAACGGTTTCCTTTTCCCTTTGCCTGTTTATCGGTTTGTTTTTGAAGGGGATAATTTGTGGGTTTAGGAGTATTGCTTGTTTGTTTTACTTGTTTTTTTCATGTTTCTGTTAATACACACATACCTTTTAATAAAGGGTTGTTATTTTTCCTTTTCCATAATTTGATTTCCTTCAATTGGAGCCTCCTAAATTTGGATTTATAATTGCTTAGAGAGAGAAGTTTGGGTCTTTGCTCCTAATTCTTCCTCAGCAAAAAAGACCCTTGTCTCATTTAAACTGGGACACCTCACCTTCCCTCTGCAACTCCACAGAGGAGAGGAAGAAACCAGCTGAGGATTCCTGAGTAGAAATAAGGGTTGGGAGAAAGTCGCTTACTAATGGGCTAAACAGACTCAAAGTAGGGATAGTACTTAAATTTATTACTAACAGAATAAAAACCAAAGAGTGAGAAATAAAACAGTCTGAAAAACACCTTCCCCCACCCCTCCTTCCTTCTCAGCTCTCCCTCCTCACCCCTAGCAGTGCAGGGGGACAGGGAAGGGGGTTGCAGTCAGGTATTGTTTGACTCCATGCCTCGGGCAGCAGCTCTTCCCTTTCTGCTGTTATGTGGGTTACTCTTTTCTAGGTTGCAGGGGGGTCTCTGCACCCCGATGCTCCCCCATGGGCTGCAGGGGCCTCAGCTCTGAGTCCTTCCCCTGCTCCTGTGGGGTCCCTCCTGACCCTCCTTCTACACTGACCCTGGTGTCTGTGTTGTTATCCCATGTTCTCACTCTGCTCTTCCCAGGATGGAATTTTTTCTGTGCAACTCTCCTCTCTTCTGAAATATGTTATCCCAGAGGTGTTACTGTCAATCCTAAGTGGCTCAGCCTTGGCCGACGGCAGGAACTCCATCCTGGAGCAGCTGGCATTGGCTCCATGGGACAGGGGAAGTTTCTGTCAGATTCTAACAGAAGCCACCCCTGTAGTCCCCCCACTACCAAAACGCAGGCACAGAAACCCCCTGTCTTGTGCAGCTCTTTCTCCAAGCCAAGCAGGTGGGAGTTGGTGCCAAGGAGCTGAAACCTGCAGGTCCAGCCTTTAGTGGAGGAAGCTCAGATTTACCCAAGGCTGCTTTGAGTCCCAGGGCTTGGATGAGGGAATGGTGGGGTGGGGATTGCTTGCGATCAATATTGACTGGGGATTGCTGATATCAATATAAAAACAGGTAAAAAGCAAGTAGGTCACAAAAAAAGACATCTTTTTTTGTTCGTTTTATTAATAAAATATATTCACTTGGAATACACTTCTGAGATCTGTCTAATTAACCACAGAAGAATTGAAGACTTAGAAATTATTCCCAGGGGCTTGTCTGGTTAAGATGCCATCACTGAGAAGAGAGTGTGGAGAAATGAGCAGACAAGGACACCATCCCTGGGGTTGGGGAAGCAGGAACTCAGAGTCACTGGTTCCAGGTGGCAAATGGACTGTGGGATGTTTCTGGGAGAGCCCATAATGGGTGTGCTGGTTTCAGGGGCAGTCCAGTTAAATTTCTTCCCCATGGCCAGTGCTGGGCTGTGTTTTGGATTTGTGCTGAACACAGGATTGATAATCCCAGAGTCACAGAACGTGCTGAGTTGGAAGGGACCCCCAAGGATCATCCAGTCCAACCCTTAGCCCTGCACAGGACCATCCCCAAGGCTCACACCATGAGCCTGAGAGGATCATCCAAACACTTCTTGAGCTCTGTCAGCCTTGGTGCTGTGCCCACTGCCCTGGGGAGCCTGTTCAGTGCCCAAACACCATCTGGGGCAAGAACCTTTTTCTAAAATCCAGCCTAACCCTGCTCGGACAAACTTCAGGCCATTCCCTCAGTCCTGTCCCTGGTCCCCACAGAGCAGAGCTCAGGGCCTGCCCCTCCTCTGCCCCTGCCCAGGGAGTTGTGACTGCAGTGAGGTCTCCCCTCAGTCTCCTCTTCTCCAGTTGGACACACCAAGTGCCCTCAGAGTCCTCACATGCCTTCAAGTCAAGGCCCTTCCCCATCCACGTGGCCTCCTTTGGACACTCTCCAATGGCTCAATCTCTCCCTTCCATTGTGTCCCCCCAAACTGCCCCAATCTTGCAGGTGAGGCCGCCCCAGGGCAGAGCAGAGTGGGACAATCCCCTCCCTGATGCCCCCAGCACAGGCTTGGCCCTCCTGGCTGCCAGGGCACTGCTGACTCAGGGCCAACTGGCACCCACCAGCACCCCCAGGGCCCTTTCCCGGCACTGCTTCCCAGCCTCTCATTCCCAGTGTGTCCATCCAGCCGGGGTTGGCCCCATCCCAGGGCACAATTCAGCCCTTCCCCCTGCGGAACTTCCCATGGTTGGGGATTCCCAGCCCTCAGATCTCTCCAGGTCTCTCTGCAGGGCCTTCCTGCCTTGCAGGGGTTCAGCAGCTCCTCCCAGTTTGGGTCACCTGCAAACTTGCTCAGTGTCCCTTCCAGTGCTGAGTCCAAGTCATTGATGGAGATGTTGGAGAGCACAGGGCCCAAGATGGAGCCCTGTGAAACCCCAGCAGTGACAGGTCACAGTCTGATGTCACCCCTGTCACTTTTACAGGGTCCCTTTGGTTCCATGAGTCCCACATGTCATAATAACCCTTTGATTCCATGAGATTCCACAGTGTCCCTGGGTTCCTTTGGCTCCAGGAGGTCCTGGAGTGTCACAATGGCCTTTTGGTTCCAGGAGGCCCCGCAGTGTCACAGGGTTCCCTGGTTCCATGATATTCCCCGTGTCCCAATGGAGCCTTGATTGCATAAGTTCTGCAGTGTCACAAGTTTACTTTTCTACCATGAAAAAAATCTCCTGAAACCATGACATTATCCCCCTCTGTATTCTATTCCCTTTTTTATCACGCAGTGTCCCAGGGATCCTTTGGTTCCTTGAAGCCCTGCAGTTTCCCAGCAGCCCCTTCATTCCTTTGTGCCACTGGAGACACCCCATAATCCTGCCCTGCCTTGTCCATGGCTCCTGAGCCTTCTGAAAGGTTGGAAAGGGGTTCAGCAGCAGTGATCCCCATCCTGCTGGCTCTGCTTGCCAGCCTGACCAGCATGGCCAGTGCAGGCTCAGCCCAGGGTGCCACAGCCCCTCCCTCTGCAGAGCAGCCCCTCCAGCTCAGGGCCCTGCAGGGATCCCAGGCTGGGATCTGCAAGTGGCCAAGGCAGCCTGGACACACTGCCCTGGGCAAAGGGATGTGCCTGGAGAAGAGCAAGGTAGCATTTCTGTGCCTGCACAGAGGAATCCATGGCACAGAGAAAGCTCTTTCTGCAGCCCCCCTGGGGACAGGCTGCTCTGTCCCTGGGCCAGGACTCTGTGCTGGGCTGGGCAGAGGGGCTGGCACTGAGGGGCACAGTCAGGCTGTGCTGGGCATCTCCTGCAGATGACACCAGGGCTTCTGAATTTTGACTCCTCTCCAATTCTTTGTGTCATGTCCAGCCTGCAGCTCTGGGGCTACAGAGGATGCTGAGACTCCTCTCTGTGCCCCAGGAGCTGCTGTGCCCTTCAGAGGGGCTGGGGCTGTGGGGGAAGTGCCCACAGAAGGAAAAACTTCCTAGAAAGGGGCACAGTTTTAATACTTTTACATTTAAATAATATATAAGCATGTTTTCATTAGTGGGTCATTTGAGTATTTCTAGGAAATGGCAAAGATTTACCACCATGAAAGAACAAGAATTTCCTCGAGGTGTACTGATAGCAGGAGAAGAAATTCTGACCTTCCCCTCTACCTGTATTACCACTCTTCACTCTAGAACTTCATCTCCCTTTCCCTTCAGGTTGTTTCCAGCTCTCCTGTTTGAATGGCCATGTCTCAGGACATCCCTTCAGTAGACTTGCTGGATGTGTGTCCTTCCAGTTGCTCCCTGGTTTCCTCCTCCACTTGCTCTCTGGTCATTCCATGCCTCTCAATTGACTGGATTCATGCTTTGAGCATCAGGAAGCTGTGCCAATCTTTCAGAAGTTTAAACAGCACATTAGTCAACACTTTAATTGTGTTTATATCTATCATAGAACAACCTTTTCTTATGTCTGTGTCTAAAACTCTTCCTGTATGGAAATCCCTTGAGAAAAGGTGACACATCAGATGCTGCTGGGACATGGCACAGAGCTGAGGGAAGAGTTTTGGTGTTCATGAACATGTATCATCCTTACATTTTTTTATACTGGCCATGAATAGAAACTTTCTGTGGCTCTAAGTCTCACCAGTTCCAGACCTCCAAGAGAACACAAACCTGATGAGTTGTGGTTCCCACTCCAGTGGCACTTGGAGCTCCCTCCGTATCCAGAGCACAGAGCTCCCTTGTCCCACCAAGTCCTTGGAAATGGGGGGATTAAGGACACAGGACATGCTTTGGGGACCAGTTGTAGGCCATGGCCAGGGATTTGGGGTGGTTGTGAGCCCAGGGCAGGACCCAGCACTTGGCCTTGTTGACCCTCCTCCAAGTGTCCTGGGCCCATCGATGCAGCCTGTCCAGATCCCTCTGCAGGGCCTTCCTGCCCTCCAGCACATCAACACTCCCACCCAGCTTGGTGTCACCTGTGAACTGACTGAGGTTGCACTGATCCCCTTGTGCAGATCATTGACAAAGATATTGAACTGCCCTGAGCCCAGACCTGAACCCTTGGAACACCCCTGGATGGAACTCCATTCCCCACCACTCCTTGGGCCTGCCCATCCACACAGATGTTAGCCCAGTGAACAGATGCTGTAGAATGTGTTTGATAAAGGTCCTGTAACCCCAGAATATTGGGATGAGTGCAGATTTAGCTCTGGACAGCACCACAATTCATTCACTTTCTCCCTTTTCCTCCCTCTGTGGAGCGAGGGAACTTGTGACTTCAGTGTGTGACTTGCTGTGTGTAAAGGGCAAATATGGACAGAATGCGGGGTAGGAAGTGTTTGGGGGATCTTGGGATCTGTGCTTGACACAGAAGGTGTTTACCATTGGTCTCAGACTATCTGCTGTACAAAGTGGACTTCAGTGGAGCCAATGGGGACTTAATATACAGGAGGGGATTAAGGGGTTTTTTATTGAGCTGTGCCTTCTTCTGATTTTGTTTTCTGGTAGTTTCTCCAAGCCAAGAAGGTGGGAGTTGGGGCCAAGGAGCTGAAACCTGCAGGTCCAGCCTTGTAGCAGTTATTAATATAATAAATAATAAGTCCCATGGGGACCATAGCGACACCAACATGATGTGTAACAAGAGAGAGAGTCGTTTATTCAAGGAATCCCAGCTTATATAGCAGTTTCAAATGCTGCCACGTCACACAGGTAACTTCTTAAGCCAATCCCATACAAACATTCAACAGAACATGTGTGAGAGTACTTAGAACTACAACTCCCAGGATGCTTTGCAGCACATGGTGTTACCAGACCCCATAATTCCCCCATTTTTATTAATAATAAAAGACAGAGTAAATTTAAAAAGCAGTGCAATTTTTAACAAAACGTTTTTCACTTTACATAGTAAACTTATTTCTTGCTTAAACCTTATATACCTAAGAGATCTATGTAATAATAAAACTTTATTAATCAAAAACCTTATTTACCTAAGGGTTTTTTGCAATTGGGTAGAACAAAAACTTTTATCAATCTGAGGGTTTATATATAACTGGGGAAAACTTACTTTATTAAAACACAAGGAAAAGTTTAAAGGAGGAACATTATGTTGTAAGTTGTCTTTTATTAAGGTGATGTATTAGAGGTAGTGTTTGTTGTGTGTGTTCATTTTAGATATTTTGTATAAGGTGTAAATGGTTCACATACATTCATACATTCACACAATTTCTCTTTCACTCATTCATTCGGGTGGCCACCCCAATCATTTTTCATTCATGCATACATGTAATCTTTGTTTTCATATTCTAGCTATACAACTTAAACTTTTATGTAGTGTTTGGTCAGAATGAAAGTTGTTTGACTCAGGATTTACTTAATTACATGCATATTCTGTCTGCTCCCCTTCTTTTGTTGTGAATATGGAAAGTTAAAGAATTTAAGGTATAATAGTGGTAAGTAGTGTGTATATACCTGAGTGTGTAGTTAGAGAAATGAATAGGTAAGTTACTATTATAATCTGTTAATTAATAATAATAGAAATTCTTAAAGATGCTAATTACTATTTAAACGAGATAGTTACAAACTTAAACTTATTTAGATACATTTAAGAATTTAACAATTTTAAACAATACTCAGTAAATGTGATTATTAGTAATTTAAACAAAGGTACAGGGAAATTAGAAACTTAAAAATGTATTAATATGGCAATGTTGAATTTTTCTCTTATTAGTGTAAATAGAAAACTAAAGACAGTTAACTAAATTATTTTAGACAAAAACATTTGTAATAATTTCTAAAGGATTATATGTAAAACATGTAAAAACAGTAAGTAATATAGTGTCTGTATAGTTTTGGCCCCGGCCCGGGTTCTTGCCCGGGCCACCGCCGCCGCCTCTCTCACAGGGGTGGGGAGGCGGTGTTGTCACTGTTGACACTCCCGGAGGAGCCGGAGTCGCTGCGGCCATGGCCCGGCCCGCTCACGGTGGGGGTCATGTCGCTGGTTATCGCCGCCGGGCCTCGGCTCGGCCCGGCGTTGTGCCGCATGTGCGGCTGTCCCGGGCCGCATGGTCCGCTTCAGGGGAGCGGCGGCACGGGCGGGCTGGCTCGTGAAGCGGAACGCGGCCGTCAGCTCTAGGCACGGCCCGGCCGCCGGCACGGGCTGCTCGCGCTCCAGGTGCAGGCGGGCAGCGAAGGCCTCGCAGCTCTGCGCCGCCGACACGTGCTCGCCGAAGCCGCCGCGCCGCCCTCGGCGCCCTGCGCCGCCCCAGTTACATTTACAAACTTGTGCCACAGTCCCGGCACAAGCCTGCTCGACTGCCCGGGATGGCTGGTGGCTTCTCCTGGCTGTCAAGAGCAAGCTCAGGAAAATGCCCTGTTGAAGGCAAAGCCAGTGAGCTCAAGTGTGTGAGGGCAGGAGGGGGCACAGCAGTGTCCCTCTCACAGCCAGGCCTGCAGGGACAGAGCAGAAGGAGCAGAAGAGCAGGGTCTGGGCTGTGTCTGTGCTGGACACCCTGGGCAGGGGCCCCAGGGCAATTGTCACACATCAGCCCCTGGAGCCACCATGCCCAGCACTGGCCTCTCCCCCAGCACCAAGAGGTTGTTTGTCCCTCTCTGAGGACACCAAATGAGCAGGTCACAAGACCACGCTGGCATTGGACAGAGGAGACTTCAGCATGCACAGGGGTGCGTGGGGAGATGAACCAAGAGAGCACAAACACCACCAGCTAACCCTGGAGGTGCTGGGAAGGGCTGTGGGACACACAGGGTGTGGAGGTCACATCCCTCTGGCAGTAACATCCCCTGGGAAACCCTGGGGCTGGAGCCCTGGGATGTGCTGCTGTGCACAGAGCTGCCCGTGCTCTCAGTTTGGGTTTGCTGTAGCAAGTCCTGGGAGGAGCAGGGAGTGGCACTGAAGGATCCCTGGGGGTCCCTTCCTGCTGCTGGGCTTTCAGTTTCACTGACAGTGCC